>NW_013669136.1:70819-78196 GCF_000517525.1 Limulus polyphemus
GTGATGGCAGGGGCCGATATGCTGGAATTGATATTGATGCTCTGAAGACGCTTGTTTAGACTAACCCAAGGTAACAAACTCGTAAAATGGCCCTGAAATTGTATGTCTCTCATGAAACAATACGTAAGCATCTAAAGAATATGGGAAACTCCATTAAGAAGGTGTTTGGATGCCTCACGAACTCTCCGATTATCATCGTTTCCAACGTGTGAACGTTACTTCGTCTTATTTGGCGCGTAATGCACGTGAACCATTTTTGGACAGAATTGTTACCGCTGATGAAAAATGGATTCTCTGTGCGAATATTAAACGCCAAAAACAATGGTTCAGTTCTAGACAAAAACCACTTCCGACCCCATAACCTGGACTTCATCCGCGGAAAGTGATGCTTTGCATTTGGTGGGACGTCAAAGGAGTAATTCATTTCGAACTCCTCAATCCACAGCAAACTGTCAATACAGAGATCTATGGTTAGCAACTGGAACGTTTAAATCAAGCCCTTCATCAGAAATTCCCTTCACTCGTCAGTGGGAAAGGTGTTCTTCTCCACGACAATGCACATGTAGCATGTTTGACGCAACACAAGATTATGGAGTTGGGTTGGGAATTTCTCCCCATCCACTATATTCTCCAGATATGGCACCATCAGATTACAAGCGTTTTCGTTCGCTGCAACACCATCTTAATGGGAAAACGTATGCAAATGTGGAAGGTGTTAAAGAGGACATCGACATGTTTTTTGCTTCAAAACCAAATGATTTCTTTAATCAGGGCATTAACAACCTGATTGTGAGATGGAAAAGCATTATCGATAAGAATGGAGATTATTTCATTTAATAAATGTTTGGTTTTGATATATAAGTTGTTCGAGTTCTTTCATCTAAAAAACCGACATTAATACTAATAACATGAAAAAGTTAGCATATTCAAAATAAGAGAAAACTGTAATGGAAGTGATTCTTTAATAATCATGATCATTGCTAATTTTAACTTTATAACAGTAGGTTCCTGAGATCACCTATATTCTAGATTCCAGTAAATGGCACCCTCTTGAAACTACTCATGATTTAGATGCAAGTGAATAGAATCTTCCTGTGGTCATCCACGATCTAGGTTCAAATAAAACAATAAAACCATTCTGGAGTCTTTTCATCATAAATATCTAGCCTAAGTGTACACAAATTTCAACGGATTTACTATTATCCTCAAATGTTGGTGATCAGTATGAGTAAATTCTTATGTCGAGTTTGTTTAATTTAATTGAAAATTTAGTAACTTAAAGTTTAATTTAATTAAATATTCAAGACAAGAGCTTACCAAGTGTTGGTTTTAGTATCACTTGTTAACAAGCTTAAATACTTTGATGAAAAGTTGAAAACGAACGGAATAAAAAATCAACACCGGTTCAAAAGATATAACTTTACTTCTCTCAAAAATACATTTGTATTCAAGATATAAGAAGCATTTTGTTATTGTTTTATTATTTATTGAAACTGTTTCTTAGAACAACACAGTTATGCATATAATTAAAATAGTGATGAGAATAAAAATAAGAATGGAAATTACTGTTTATAGATAAAATTAGTACTTGTTTGTTATTAAGCACAAAGCTACACAAAGGGCTAACTGTGCTCTGCCCACCATTGTTATCGAAACCCGGTTTCTAGCATTGTAAGTCCGTAGACGTACCGCTTTGCCACTGGGGGCGTAAATGAACTTAGGTAGGCTGAAAGAAAGAACTATACTTTTAACACACTTTACAATAAAAATAAATCCATGCGGGAAAATTTAGCATTTTTCTAATGACATCAATCGACCTTGACCTCAGTGATGCTTGCTTGGCGAAAGAACGAAAGACTCATTATTCTAAATAAAATACAAGAATTTTCTCTTGAGTTCGAAAGAACATGAAAAGACGTCATGCAAGCCACTCGTCAACTATGTACATCCAAAAAATGTCCACAAAAGTCGTACACGATTCCCGTACTATATTTTCTTTAGGATACCGTATATATATTGTAATATTTCATGTATGATGTTGAAAACCTCTCGACTTTGTCAAAAACAACATCTATGCTTTCCCTATTAAGAAACCCAATACATATTTTGTTTTATAACTTTTACCTTTAATTAATTCTTTCTTTTTATAAAAGGCCTAAATAATTAATCCGTTTATGCTTATGCTTTTAGTCCATTTCAAATTTGACCTCAAGTTATCAATATTCAAAGTTATATACGAATACGGCGGGAAAATATTGTTAACAGCGAGGGTACCCGACTTATGAAACAATTTATTCTAAACATCATAAGTAATATAGATTGAACATTATAAGTAATATATCTGAACATCATATTTATTTAACTATACTCATTACTAGGTATATGTGTTTAATTCTGATCTATGTAGGTTGTTTGGTTTGAGCAGAATTTAATATTAATCATCAATAACGAGAACAATCGATATTATTGGTGTTCATGATTATGAGCCAATCGTAGACTAGTGGATAGAGTGCCAAGATGTGAACATTAAGGTTTGTGTCCGGTTGCCGTAAAAACGCACTCCGCACTATTAGGCCGTAGGAGTGCTGTAAGAGTGACGATAAAATCTAATTATTTGATTAGATAAGAATAATCCAAGAGTTGGCGGTGAGTGCTACTGGCTATCTTTCTTTCCTCTAGTCTGTCAATTGAAAATTAGAGACGGCTATGCGCAGACAGATTTTGTATCTTTGGGAGAAAATTCTAAAACAAAGAAACAAACAAGCTGATGAGTAGTTAATCCACGAATATAAGAAAATGTTGAAAACATAGATACCTACGTTAATGCACGTAGTTTCAACAAATATTTATTCGGAAACTTTAGAGAAATTAAACATAATCATGAAAAACAAAGAATAGGTAATCAACAGATGTGATCTCTTATGAAATTTTCAAAGAGCTGGCGATGAGAAGGTACCGAGAGCTGGTAAACAGCTGTTGTTGTTCTTGTTTTATAAATGCAAAGTTACACTATTGACTGTCTGTACTCTGTCCACCCACGGGAATCGAATCCCAGATATTTGTGTTGTAAGTCCAGAGACTTACCACTGACTCACCCGTGAAGAGCTGGTGGATATAATGAGAAAATTTATAAACAGTTGATAAAAATATTTGATGAATGCCAACAACTGATAGATAGAAATTAAAAATACAAAAAGAAAATTTATATAACATGAAGATTATAGTGGATGTAACTTTTCAGAAGTTTAGGGAATAGAACGTGAAGATCACGGAGATGGGAATAGAGATAGTAAACTGTATTTTTATTTATCAAGGTACGTAGCATCAAGTGTAGTACACTAGACATTTAATAAACGACCTTTAGCTCCAGAAGGAAGAAAATTTTTAAAGCTATTTTTGCCCTTTTCGTGTTATAATTTTAGTAAAACTTTTCAGTTGCTGGACTTGGGCGGAACTGATGGTTAAAACACAATTATTGCACAGAAAAGCAAAAAATTGGTTGATAATCCTACATATCTGTATCCTGTACTAACAACGATGAGAAGTACTGTGAAGTAAACTAAACAATCTGAAAATGCCAATTCAAAGCCCACAAGTTGTTACTAGTCTTACACATCGTTGGTTGAAACATATTTCTTATCTATTATTATTAGAGCAATTTATCTCTGCGACAGTTCTGACTATTTATCAACTTATTATATCCTACACTACTTTACCACCACGCATCTATCAACTTGCCTAGTAGTGTATATATAGCCTCGCCCAAGTAATAACCTACTGGTGGCAAGAAATAAACTTCTTTATCTTAGTGTTATCTCCAGCTAAACAATAAGACGACAGCTTGCTGTACTCTTACCTTTATAAAAGCTCTTAGCCTAATGATTATGAAATTTTAATGTATTTGCATCTAAAATTTGATCAAGTTTTCCTTCTCAAATGTCTGGAGATTCTTTCTAAGAAACCTCAATGTAAATTATCGTAAATATAATCACTGGGGGAACCTAATGAATTAAATTATGTTGAGATAAATACTGTGGAATAATAATACAATACAACATGATACATTCAAACATCATCTCGCGAAGGTTAAAGCTTATCCGCAAGAAATGTACTATTTAAAATTTAGTTGAATTAATTTAAAATTAATAACACAATACTCATAAAATACAATAATATCATAATATAATATAATACATACTCAGGTTAAATCGTTTTAATTTATATATATATATATATATATAAGCTCATAACATTATTTTTGTGTTATTAACTACTAGTTTTTTATCATTTTTTTAATATTAGCATATGATTTAATATCCATTAAATTTCTTGGAACTGTATTAAATAAACTTGGTACTTGATAATTTAATTTATTTTTCTCCAAAGTTGTTTTTCACTTCAGGTAACTTATAATAACCTGATTTTTCATCTCATATTTTTTATCACGATCTCTTTTAACTTTAAAAGGCGATGAAAAATAGTGCTTTGTTATAATAGTGTATTGGTATAATTTAAGGACATTCATTACATTCAAGATTATATATCTTTCATAAGCAACCATATTATTTATTTTCCTACTGGTAAACGAATTTTTTATACATTACTTTGTTTATGTAAAAGTTTTAAGTAGACCCGGATAGTGATATATCATAACGAATCTCAGATTCACATAAAGATGTATAAAGGAAGAGGAGTATTAAATTGAAGTTTATGTATTTTACATGAATAAGATCTTAATCTAGTACGTATGTATTCTACATGCGATTTCTATCCAAAATTAAAATTGATGACAATTCCTAAATATTCAAATTTTGTTACATTTGCAGGTTTGTACAACTACGTGACTGCCTAGAATTAGTTGTATTTTCAGAATAGTATTTAATCAAACAAAAACCAGTATGAACATTCAAAAGCAGGTAGCTTGGAATTATTCTGTATGGAGTATGAATACACATCCATTTAAGTTTATCTGTATTTAAAATGATATGATTTACGTTCAGCCATTTCAACATATCATTTAAATCACTTTACATATTATACATTGCTAAAGCAGTATTATAATCACTTACTACTAAGGCAATGTTAACAGTACATACATAGAGCAATTGCACAGAATACTTGCTATGTCATATATATATATATATATATTCGAAAACTAAGAGGGTCTAAAATAGAACCTTGTGATACATCAGATGTAACTTTTCTCTAATTACTATAAATATTTCTGATCATAGTACAAATTAATCAGTCTTTTATATACTTTTTCAACCAATATAACATCTTATCTCTTATTCCTATGCCCCCCAGTAGCACAGCGGTATGTCTGCGGACTTATAACGCTAGAATCCGGGTTTCGATACCCGTGGTGGGCAGAGCACAGATAGCCCTTTGTGTAGCTTTGTGCTTAATTACAAATAATAATAACTTATTCCTATATTTTGAAACTTATACATTTAAATTAAAAAGTTATTATCTGTTGTATCAAAAGCCTTAGACAAATTCATAAATAATATATTAAAAATATGACCTTTATTTATAGATTCGTTAACTTCTTCCGAAATAATTTCTAATTACGCAATTGTACTCTTACTTTTTTGATAACCATAACTTTCTAGGTTTTATCAATAAGCCTGTTCTTAACGCATTACAACAACATTCCTGTACTGTCTGCTTCACAAAGCAGCATAGTAACTAGTAAACATTACAATATTTGTACGGAATCAAACCAATAAAATTCTTTATTCTCTTAGGTATCAAACACTTAGAACGCATTAATCCTTGTTATTGTGGTTACACAGAGAACTGACTTTTATACTCCTTTAAATGTTATTGAATAATTGTATAAATCTATAGAATAATTATGAAATAACAATTTTTGGATTTGTATACGAATAGTTCTCGACAGTTATATCTCTAAACATTGCAACTGGATCAAACAGCAACAGTAATATAAAAACAGTGCCCAGTTTTTCTTGCTTAACTTTTACAGTACATATTTATGCAATTTACGTTTTATTCAAACGTGGTTGTTTTTATACGTGTAAAATATTTTGATCCGATATATATACTTACAATAGTGATAGATCTAGGACATTCATAGGATTAATACATGTAATTAGCACAGATTACAGTAAGGAAAGCCTTCACATTCCTGAAATGGGATGTTTTTAAAATTAAAATACCAAAATGACAAAATTACCAAAAGGTTTTCTTGAGGAGACAATAAGTCATTTATCAGCTTAACGATTGAAGTTAATGTTTTGCTTACACACAATAAATAAAAAATTTATTCCTTATTTTTTATCATACTTGCCAATTACTTAGAACCAGTTAGATAACTTAGAACTAATATATCAGTTATCAAAATTACAAACAATAGCATACTTTAAATACCATTATAGGCCCGCAGTTTAGCCTAATGTTTAGTATGATTACATTCTAAATTTGAGGATTGTTGTTGCAGAAACGTGCTCTGTACTTTGGGGTCGTGCATACGTTAGAGCAGACAATGGCGAAAAGTTGGTGGTGAGTGCTGTAATTTCCTCTAATCTATCACTTCAATTTTAAGAATAACTATACGTAGATGGTCCTTGTGATTCTTTGCGCGTCATTCTGAAACAAACAAGTCATGACAATAAAAAAAATGGTTTAAGAGCAGAAAAATTACAACGCTTAATTTTCTTTTATAACAAAAACGTGAATGAAGGCTAATTTCAGTTTGGAGCATTTGTAGAAAAAACACACATCTGCATTCTGTGTACGGTGTTACTAAAGCACATTTCTGGCGCCACATGTGATTGTGATATAATTTTATCAACAGAAGCTCAACGTAATTGATCAATTTTTTTCATAGGGAAAGTTTCTTTAATGTAACTTTTTATTTGAAAGTATTCTACCGTTGGGTCAACAAGAAGCTTACAGACATCCACTACTAAAGAGGTAGAGTTCAATTACACGCGGTAAATGGAGAACTAACAAATCAAATCAAACTGTTCAGACTTAAACACTAAATTCCTCAAAGAGAAGTAGGAATTGAAAAGCATTAGAAATGCCATTTTATATTTAGCTGTTGGTGTAAATAATAATCGCAAAATGATTTCATTTTTTAAATATCCGATTATTAGGCAAGTAACTTCTCTTTTAAAACGTATCTTCTAGAAATCAGAAAAAATATGCCTATTAAAAGGAACATTGAGTAGTCAGAGCAAAATATTTGTCTTTCCCTATATAACTGTTTTCTGAATGGACAGTTAATTTTGAGAATACTTAATGTCATAATCTTTGTTTCAACAACTTGAATTCGTATAAACACGTTAAACAATATACAATGAACAGAATAAAAATAACCCTTAAGAGATAGTTCAGTTACAACACAAG
>NW_013669136.1:78415-102498 GCF_000517525.1 Limulus polyphemus
ATTACAAACAAACAACACAAGTTTCATTTGCCGAATTATTCATAAAACTTTCAAAAATATCTTACCTCTGTGGGTATTAGAGTAGGTTAATCACAACATTTAAAAGCGAAGAATACGACAGTACACTTTAGGGATTATCTTTCCAATGAGAGATAATCACAACGATTCTTCAAAAATTACGTGATTCTAATTACCTACAATTTGTTGAAATTATGATAAGCGTTGTTGTAATCTAGTTAGTTTAGTCTTACTTAACATTATACCGAAAGATATTTTAAAAACAAAGATGTTAAACTCCGTATGCAACCCTTCCATCAAGACAGTATACGTTGAAGTACTGATAGTATTTTAATATAAAAGCTGTTAATAAGAAATAAAATTACAAAGAAAAATCACAAATACAATGAGATTTACAAAAAGCAGATTGAAATACTAAAGTATAAACTTTACGAAAATACAGTTTTAGAAAAAAAAAGTACATTACATTTCACCAACTTAATCTAATTCACACCGTAACAGTTGTCGTTCATGCAATTTGATAATATAAATAACATCTCGACCGCTGCTGTGTCTGTTTTATCAAAGACAGGCTGATAAACCCTGCTACTGGGGGGGGGGGGGGAGGAGGAGGGGACCTCGTCGCCACTGGATATGACAGATATAGTATGGTTGACGTATTGTTATACATTCTTTTCTTTTTCTTTTTTTTTGCATTTCTTCAGTTCTTAGAAATCTTCAGACAGTAAGAAATAACTTTAAATAGTGGACAGTGTAAAAAGAGAAGCTGTCGAAACCCTTGGACATGATTTACGTAGTTTGTTTAGAGTTAACTAATTCAGATTATTACATATCCTACTTATCTACTGGTAATTGGTAATAATAATAATAATGATAACAAATTTGGCAAATTTGATAGCAATGTTTTAACGGTTTCCTCATAAACACTGCATTGATTGTAGTACTATAATATTGTAACGAATTAACATTGTTTTCATTGTAATTCGTTAGTTGTATTACCTTAATATTGTAACGAATTAACATTGTTTTCATTGTAATTCGTTAGTTGTATTACCTTAATATTGTAACGAATTAACATTGTTTTCATTGTAATTCGTTAGTTGTATTACCTTAAAATTGTAACGAGTTAACATTGTTTTCATTGTAATTCGTTAGTTGTATTACCTTAATATTGTAACGAGTTAACATTGTTTTCATTGTAATTCGTTAGTTGTATTACCTTAATATTGTAACTAGTTAACATTGTTTTCACTGTAATTCATTAATTGTATTACATTATGTTGTAACGAGTTAACTTTATTTTCTCTAAGTATGCTTTACACATAACACCTGCGTGTATTGTCTGAGAGTATATAGTTACCCGTGTCTTGTATACAAGAAAAGAAAAGTCGAGCTTGAGATCAGGACGAAAAAATTGGTAGTATCTGTATTTACGCCCATGTTTTTTCTTCCTATTAGACAAATAAGATAGTAATAATAAATTCTCAAAAGCTGATCATAATTATAAACAAAAAAACACGTTTGTGTTTCAAAGAATCACAATCTTCAGTACTTACGAATTTTTTGATGCTCCATCAATATTCTATGGTGAGCACTGCTGACAGCATCTAAAGCTACCAAGCAGTTTTACTCTTTCTGCATTTATATTAAGCTTAAAATATATAAAAAAATAGTTTTGGCGAGACATTAATGCTATATCGTAAACAAATTATGTAAACACCTTGTGTAGAAATCCCTTGTTCTGAAAAGACCTAAATGACGTGAAGACGTATTCATTGGTTATGTTCCGATTTAAACTGCTGAAAATAATAACACTTTTCTCAATAAGTAAGATCTCTACCAATTAATAATACAAACATTTATTCGACTGGAAAAAGATGAGAGCCTTTTATATGTTTATCCAAGGAAACTGTAATGTAGTCCTAAGAACCCAATCTTATATTTAGAAAAATCATTACGAAAACACAACGAGACACTACTCCTATTTTATTAGCAATGTAAATACCTAAATATACGAGCCAGTTATCACTGATTCATTAGTATTCATCTCATATGCTACATTGTTATCTTTTAAGATTGTAATTACAAGCTCTGCAAACAGCTTAATTCACTGTCATTAATTATCGCTTTGGAATTAAGATAAACACTCTTCTCTCAGTTTATCTCTTTATATTATAAAACATCAAACCTTCAACGTTCCGTATCGTTAGCCACTCCTTTTTCATTTCGTGATCTTGCTCATTTTCTCTACAGCTGTTTGTTTACGAGCTCCTAATTTCCGAGTTAAACTTAAATGGAGATTAGTATTGGTTAATTTGTTAAGTCTAACAGTACAGTATTATAAGTTTGAAACCACGCACAGGAGAAATTTTAATCAGTTTGCAAATAAAGTTTATCTCCTAACTTATAACACAAGGATACCTACAATCACATTTAACATACACTACACTATATAGGAATTAAGTTATAAATAGTGTTTAATAATAGAACTCAAGTGTTTAATCGCTATCTATACGTACAAAATCTGATTACAAGAGACAATTCTACACTTCCAGACAAGAACAACTTCATGGAAGTAAGTATTCCTACCGGTTAATTATTTATTGTATAAACAAACTAGTGATGTGTTGGATTTGAATACAATTGTCTGGTTTCAGCATTAAACTAACACCGTAAAACGATAACTAAGAACTCTAGCAGTTTTTAAAATTATTGACGTAATAATAAACACTCACTTTCAAGTTGAAGAAAAAAATAGTAAATGCCCACTGGTTAGCTCACTCTGATGCTATCGCGGCATTTATTACATCCAATTCAATTTGTTCACTTTAAAAAAATAATGGAAGTATTATACATAATAAGCAACAATTGAAATCCACACTGAAAGAAAAAAAAAGTTGATCTATTGTACCAAGTTTCAAGTTAAAGGAAACATAAAACATGTCGTCTCGTAGTTTGGCCCGGCATGGCCAGGTGGTTAGGCCGCTTGATTTTCAATCTGAGGGTCGCGGGTTCGAATCCCCGTCTCACCAAACATGCTCGCCCTTTTAGCCGAATGGGCGTTATAAGTGATGGTTGATCCTACTATGCGTTGGTAAAAGAATAGACTAAGAGTTAGCGGTGGGTGGTGATGACTAGCAGCCTTCCCTCCAGTCTTTTTACTGCTAAATTAGGGACGGCTAGAGCAAATAGATCTCGTGTAGCTTTGGCGAAATTCAAAATAAACCACATCGTACTTAAACTTTCTTTAAAAAATGCCACAAGCAGTCTATAAATATCCAAAGTTTCTCCTATAAAAAAATTAAATACTGTTCAGTCTTTTGAAAAGTTAAAATTTTAATATAGCATTAAGAAACATTTCATATGAAATAAACTTTTGTTATGTTCTAGAAACTGGATACATATATTTGACAAAGTGTATCTATATGAATAAAGGCGCTCAAGTGGATGTCCAACCCTTGTATATTTCAAGAACAATAGAAAAGAAGGCAACACTATTTTTTGTGGGTCTTTAAAAAAGTTGCCATTTGCTTAGAAGGATCAATCTTTGTGTGGATCAGCTACATATTCTTGAATAAGGGACAGAAACATTTGGCTCTATGAGTTGAGCATCCAGAAGAAATATTACAGGCTTCCTGTGCTTTCAACATCCTGTTTTACTCTTGGCTTTAGTGAAATCGTAGCAGTAGATTTCACCCACATTAAACGAATATCCATCACTGCACACACGGAGCTTTAAACCTCTTTCAACATTAATTCGTGGTATTATATTGCATTATATATACAAGTTGAATTTAGAAATTTATTCAAAATGGAATAATGAAATGTCCTTTAGAAACAGGTAACAAGTGGCATGTTCCTACCACTCTAGCTAATACACGATCACATTTCAGACTATCCAAATAGAAAAGAAAACACAATAAAACTAGCTTGTTTATTCGATTGAGTAACATCATAACTTGAAATAATAAAATATTTTATAGAGTATCATTTATTAATACTATGCAGCATACCAATAACTTAATAGACATTGATTCCAGAAAGAATGCTGTTTTATTCAATAAAAAGAAACAAGAAACAAACGGTAAAATATTAACATTATACAAAATTGTACTTTGTTGGTATTAACGTAATTATTTATAGTTCTTACAAGATCTGAAATCTAGGCTTTTGGGATTGCACTCCTCGTTTGGGGAAGAAGTTGGATGAGGGTGTCCCTAGAAATTGGTTCTTTGTGATCAATTCCCAAGGCATTATCAATGACAGACCACACATACTCGATATGGTTCATTTCCAACGATTAGCTTGGATAAGGGAAAGTGGTAATGTAGCTCTTTACAAAAGTTGTCACTTGCTTAGATGTTACACTGGTTTCAATATTGGAGACCAACTACATTTCCTTATGAAAGTCCCAGTTTTCATTCATTGACCTTCCATGACATCTATATAATTTTATAACTACTCCATCCCAATAACAGCAATTTATGATAAAAAAGACGTGATGTGTATACATATTTATATATTTATTTTGATAATGATAACAGTATAGTGGCTTTATTTAATATCAAAACGCAAATCAGAAGCTAATTATTACGATACAAGTCATTTGTAATTGTTTCCAAAACTTTTCTATATCCAATCAATAATCAATATCATATTCATCACAGTTGAATAAAGTAGCTTCTGAATATTTATCAAAAGAATGACGTAATTTATAAATTGAAGCCTACAGTCGCAGGCACTATACTTCAGATATATTCTGTAAAAATTACTATTAAAACACAAAAAAAAAATAATTAAAAGGGAACAATAAAGTTGTCTGAATAATTGCGTTTGTCGTCCTAATGTTTGTGTTTGGACTAAATATGGTTTAAAAAGTAGTGTAGTGTATATGTGGATAAAACATAATAAAGAATAAAATGACACATTTAAATAAACACTTTTTATAGATTTGTTTTGTTCAACGTTTCGGGCAGACGTCCTTTGTCAAGCAGTAAAAACAGTGTTACAAGGAAATTAGGCTCATAAATAATCATTGAAAGGTAAAGCGTATAAAGGTTCTGAATACACACTTTCAACGTGGAGCAGATGACAAAAATACTGATAAAACATTGTTGAACTTATTACGTAAACATAATTAGAATTAGCAAAAATATGAAAACAAGTAATTAAAGCTACTAATACTGGATTTAGAAATACAAACACAGAAATTTGCAAAATAATATAACAGTAGAATAGTAAAATAACATAATAATCCAGGGAAATAACTATGAGGAGGAGAAGACTTTCACCAAGATAATGTTGAAAATGGAGATTTAACAAGGAGTACGTTAAACGCATCTAAAGCAAAAGTTTAAGGAAATGCATCTAGAGATTAGGTTGACGGAGTTTTTTAATTATTTGAAAGTAAATCTTTAATTAATGCTACAAGGAGACATGGTGTTGAATAGGAAGATAAGGTGGTGTTCTAGGCTTTCTCGTTTCAAGTTGTAAAGCGTACATTTCTCAAGACTAAGACTATCGTGTCGGAGGTACCATTGTGGTCAGGAGAACTGAAATATCTAAGAACTGGGATGTCAGTGAAGCCTCACCAATTCTGTGGTCTGTATCTCTAATGTATAGTTTGTGACATCTGCTACACTGGATGCAGTAAATGACACATTCTGACATGTTGGTGTAACGTCTCCTGACGTGGAAAGTGTAACTAGAGCAAGTTATTGTGGTGTCATTTGAAATGTATGGATAGGTATAACAGATTGTTCTGGTACAACGACGTTTTCTAACAACGAGGAGAATGTTGTCTTGCATCTTCGAGTGCACCAAATGGTCTTTGAGGTTGATATTACGTCTATAAGAGACTAGCGTGTAGAAACTATTTCAGCAGTAATGGAATCAGCCATGAATAATTTACAATTTTTCTGTATGATAGTTGTTGCTAACCTGTTGTGACGACAGTATGTTAATATCAAGGGGGCGCTATCATTTTTACTTTTGTTCCTAGGTTGGATGGCGTTGGAATTTGGTACAGTACGTATATATATATGTTTGTGGGCCTTATTGATGACGTTGTCTGAGTAGTTACGTTGTTCGAAAAATCCTGCCATCTCAGTGGTTTTGAAGAGAAGGTCTTGGTCCTCAGAACATAAGTGCATCAGTCTTGTGAACTGCTCTTTAGAAATGTCAACACTGGTTTCGTAGGGATGGAAAAACAATTGTCTAAGTAAGCGTGACTATCGGTGTCTTTGTAATGTACGGTGGTTTCAAGAGAGTAGGATGAAATGTGGATATTAATGTCGAAAAATCATAAAACATTGATAGGATAAATACAATTTACACATCTCACTTCAAACTTCATTATTGAACCTCATTATAACTCGTGTCAGTTCACATAACACGTGTGTAATGTCAAATTTGCTCCTATTCATTAACTACACCATATTTTAAGCATATTGGTATGATCTTGCTCTTGTAAAGTAAACTGAAACAGGACAACACTGGTATATATGTAACAATGTCGAAAGGATAAATAAACAAACTGCTAAATTTCTGACTTTAAAATGGAACATTTGTGGAGTTGTTAGTTTCTTATTTCAGGTTTTTGTTAGGTAACGCTCATAATCCGGAGAATGTGTATTCATATTTTTTTATTATTTGTTGAAATTTAGTAATTTAAAGCTTATAAAACGGGTAGAAAAAATAACAATTGGTAAATTTGGTTTTATATTACGTTTACACTGAATAAATTTGAGTATATTACCACCATTCAAAGTTGAAAAAAATATTTTAACTGAAGTTAACATAAACAAATATGATAGCATTATCTTACTATTTTTATAAACGTAATTTAAAAAAAACTATTCAAGAATAGCCTCGAATCATTAGATATCAGAAGATTTGTCAAGTAAAGTACTTAGGTAGAAACGTGTGACTTTCAGTCTAACATATAAACCTTTTTTATTTACTTAGAAAAATAAGATTTCGATCTTGACTTGTCTAGAATACTGAATGGATACCACTACCGGTAAATAAGTTGTAGACTGTGGATAGACACATAAAGTAGCTGAACAGATAATCGAATTTCCAGGGACGTCAAAGTTACGTTGGGAACGTTTTATTGTGTTGGCAAAGTTTCTTTCTATAAGTTTACAGAAAAGTTTAATATAACTGACAGTGGATGTTTTTATTTTATGTATATGATTTCACATTGGATAGAATCTTAACAACGAGTCTCCTTTTCGTGACTAAAAGTAGATAAGTCAATGTTGATTTGTTAAATAGGTATAGTTAAGTTGATATGAAAATATTTTATAACTCACGGAATGGAATATTTTTTTATATTTTATGGAACTATTAACATAACAATTATCTGATTTTGTTCAACAACCTTCTTTGTTACTTTCAACCGGTTTCTGTGCTATACAGTAAAACCACCCTATTATCTTTTTTACAATACATCAAGTGTCTTTAAGCGTACAATATACCGATGAACAACCCGAGACAACCCAACATAGGTAGCGCTACTGCCTGCCTGATATCGTTTGTATTATATATGAAATTCCTTCAGTATTATATGTCAAGTATTTTCTACGCTATATATAAATTTTTTCTGTACTATGTACATACGTAAATGTAAGTTAAATCTCTTCTGTATTATTCACTAGATAAGTTCTGTTTTATAAGATAAAAGTGCTTTATGAACTCTGCAATATTTTATTTATTTCTTTGTCATAAATGAATTCCTTCAGCAATATATGCTGAGTTCTCTTTTGAATTACGATACTAAAAATCGGGTTTCGATAACCGTGATGGGCAGATCACAGATAGCTCTTTCGGTGTGCTTTAAAACAACAAACTAAATCGTTTTGAATTTTACACTTAATACCTTTTAAAATATAATACTTTTTATTGTACGATTAGTACCTTTGGATTGCATTCTACATTCTACATTATATAAATTCTGTAAAACTCACAAATATTTTATCAAGTGTAATCTCTTCTAAAGAGTATGCTTAATTCCTTCTGAAAAGCTACTTTAAATACATTTTGAGCTATAACAAAAACACTTAATTTATTGTACGTTAAACGTGCATTAAGAAACATTATATCACATTTTATAAAAAAAACTCCATGCCATAAGCAGCTGAGTAATGTAGTTTTAATGTACGTGATATTTCATTACATCAGATAAATTGATGATAAAAACTTTTCAATATGGTTGTGACAAGTGTAAATTGCTATATTTGAACATTCTATAACTATAAATAAAACTATCTTTATTAAGCAATATTGAGGTAATATTTTTAAACTTATTCACGCAGAAGTTCTTCAGTTATGTAACTACTTATACACAGGATATAAATAGTTTTAAACTTGCATTAATTCTTACCTCAAACTAAGGTTACACCTCACGGCGGCTATTACACAGAACTTGTACTTGTTTGACTATTATTCCGTGTTACCACACCCCTAGGGTGTAAGCCATACCAACGTGAAAGGAGTGGTAAGATATTTGTCCACATTAGTATGAAATGAGAGCTCATGTGGCTCGAAGATCTAAAACGGGAATAACGTTGAGATAGGTAATCTTGGACTCTGAGATTCTACACTAGGAGTAATGAAACACAATCGTTTATGTCTTTGTAATTTGAAGAAGTCTCTTACTTTCTCTACTTGTTCCAGCAGACAAAGTATCGATCAGCAGTTTTGTTTAAGAATAATTATTTGTTTCATTTTTTTTTTTGTAGATGAGTGTTTGAGTCTTTAATTTGCTCTGCCAAACTAATTTTATTATCACGCAAATAAATCTTTGCAATCCTCCGTTATTGCCATCCTTAGAACTTGCCTGTTGGTTTTACTTGCGAATACATTATTTTACCTAGAAAATCATTCCAATATACAATAAACATTTTCTGGATTGTACACTGATTATTATCTGTGGGATTTTGTCTATGATAACATTACGAGATAACGAGTTTCCGATATTCCAAGGGCAATTTGAATTCGTGAAATTTGTTTTTTACCTTTAAATCTCAGTATAAGGGAGTTTCTCTTAAACACAACATTTTAACACGTGTTTAGATATTTACGATTGTTTATTTCGATTCTGGGTGAGCACTAGATAGATACATGCTATTGGAATTCAGATTTATACCCAGCCATGTATCTTGTAGAATGGAAGGTAAGCCAGAACCTCACATTTATTAACAACTTTCTTTAAACATTATAAGCATGTAGAAGATATACACATTTAACAGTTTTTTGGCCTGAGAATTTCGAAAGCATACGTAAGATTGTATAAAAACAGTTTATATGGACAGCAAAAGACCTAGTGCACAGTTATGTTAATCTGAGTTTGTCTTTTTCGGGTTAAAGAGCCCTAATGAGCAGAGAAAACGAAAACATTTCAAGTGAGGTACACTTCCTGGAACGTAAAGTCAAAGTTATTATAGGAAAAACACCATTTTTTTCAGAGATAGTGCATGCGAACGCGTATGAACGTCAGCACGTTTATTGATGTAAAAACACAAAGCACTTGGCAGAAATACACTGGAAAAAAAAGTGTTAAAGGATAATCGGAATTTTAATATTGTTAAATTGACAAGATTAAAACCAGCTACTATAAGCTAACTAGCTAAATGCCTGTCATGTGACGGTAAATTCTCATTAATTTTTTCTCCTGGAAATTAAATCTAAATAAATGTTTTGTGAACATGTTTTCTAAAATGTAATTATTTTATAGTAGCAATATGTGTTTATCCTTTTTCTCTAGTACTTCATGAGAACAACACTTTTTGTATATATTTGGTCATCTCCTGTAAGTGGTCCTTGATTGAAATTTTGACTTATGTATATTTTTATGTTATGTTCAAATCTGATTTTTGATAAAACTTTATTAGATTGAATCATGCGAATGACTTAGTTGTCGAAGAACTATTCCTACATGGTCAAATGTCTGACCCTGCAATATATTAAATGTGATAGCAAAGGTAGAATTTGATGGTGAAGATAAAATGCCCTAAGGTATAACGTTTCATGAAAAATGCTTATAAAATTTTTGATTGAATTTATAAAAATAACTTACGTAAGTTGAAAAACATCAATACTAATGTATTACAGCGCCATTTATTAACTTAAAATGATATTTACGTTGTGTTTGACACAGACAAACACTGGTGTTTATGTGTAATATGTAACATGATATGGTCCCTGATTTAATCTGTAATGACATTCGTATTTTCCGAATATTCAAAGATCTTGTTATAAATATGACAATATATATTTAAAAGTATCATAAAAGTTCGAAATAACTGGAATTTTAACACGAGACTGGCACATGATAGTCGAGCCGTTTTGTTTGTTTGTTTGTTTGAAGTTATGCACAAAGCTACACAATGGGCTATCTTTGCTCTGCCCACCACGAATATCGAAACCCATTTTCTAGTGTTGTAAGTCCGCAGACATACCGCTGTGCCACTGGGGAGCTAGTCGAGCGGTATAATCATTGTATAATCATGTGTGTTTTTTCCTAATTTTGTAATATGTTGCTCTAAACATGATGAGCCAATAATCAAAAGAGGTTATAAAAACCTTGACCGGGATTTGAACTCGTCACTTTTGTTTGAGACTAGCCACGAAGCCAATTTAAACGTTACCAAGTTTGTTTGTTTTTCTTTATTAATCCACCCTCATAGAGGGGGTATAAACAAACATACATCAGTTATTCAACATATCTCATGACAATGTCGATACAAATCTGGTTAGTAATGAAAAAAATTGTTAAGGTTGATTACTTAAATTACATACACATAAAATTAGTGAATAACATACAAACAAACACAAAATGTTGCTAAAATTAATAAAAATAAGATGATCTAAACTGATAAATATGAAAAATTAAATAAAATTATCATACCAAATCACGACATAGGATGTAACCCTGAATACCTTTACTCAACAAATGCCCAGCGTCGCGATAAATATTATAAAAATCTGACAGTTTGTCTCGTAACCGAAACCGTAAAAAATCGAAATAAATTTTAGCTTTGAGTTGAGTTTTGAAGATATTCACAAAATGAACACTAACACCACGTGACGTTACCAAGTGAGAATCAAGCGTTGCTGACACAGGTAACGTTGTAAACAAAGAGTGACTTTTATATATATAGACAGATGTCAATCCACCCCTCTGTTGATTATTATCCAAGTATGGCATATAATAACCAGTCATGTAATCTGAAATGCATATGACTGATCATTTAGCTTATATTATACGTATATATATGTATACATACAAAGAGAGATGAAGATAGAGTGGTCTTTCATTATGGCCTAGAATGTCCTAAAGGCTAGGGCGCTGGACTCGTAATCTGCTAGTCGCGAGATCGAAACCTGTCACCGAATATATTTTCCCTCAGCTGAGGGAACATTATAATATGACGGGTGGTGTTGACTAGCTGCCTTTCATCTTTGAGTAGCTTTGCGCGAAATTCAACAAACCAAATAAACAGTCTTAGATCATTCAGTGATTCAGACTTAGATATGATTGATCAGAACTTCACCAAAAAAAAAAAGTCACAAGAAATAAACGAAGGTCATTTATTATTGTTTCTAATATGTGCGCAGAGTGCCCAAGATATCATAAGCATGCTGAAAACCATTCTTACAGTGTAAATCAATGTCAAAATACGATGGTTCTGAGCAAAAGTAGTCTTGCTTTAAGAAGACCATAGAACATTTTGTGAGTTCTCCGAAGCAAGAGATCGAACCCTAAACTCGTGTAAAGTTTTATATAAGACATTAGTCAAGCGGATTTTCTCTTGATTCAAACTGACACCAAAACCATAGCAATTTCTCTACGATCAAATCACAATTTTAAGGTTAAAAAACTAAAGATGAGTCTATATTTGTAAAGATATGTTTTAGTATACACCTAGTTACGAAATATTTCTCAAACAATAAAAGTGAAAAGTCTCTAACAGGATCCTAATATCATACAAGAGAAAAATGCAACACGGTGCGTTGTCAGTTTACCAATGTAACTCTTTTGTTGTTACATCTGCTATGTTAACTCTAGGATTTTGGAGATCATTTAACTCTGTTTAACGTACGCTAGAGTTTACAATAAGACGCAAAAACTACTACCCTACCATTGCTTCATTTATTTTCCCCAGTTTCAGCTTCATATCAATTCCACGTTATGAGCTCTTCACTAAACCTTCTGGGCTAGAACAAACTTAACGGTCTCTTTCAAACCGTTTCCTTTTTTTTTTTTCATTCTGGCTGGACTCGGAACCGATAAGTTTGTTGGAACATAACATGTCATCATTCACTATGTTGGTAGCCCAAAACAGACAGTGTTACATGTGACTTAAGGTTATGTCATTCTAATAGTATTGTCAGAGTGCTGTAGATGAAAAGAAGCAAAATAAACAAAACCTCTATTTTAAAGGTAAAGAAAAAACGTGATCCAACAATAAATATGCTTATAATGGAAAGCGGTTTCACTTCAAGATAAATATGTATATGCAAACTCGAATCCCTTCTTTTTTTTACCCAAGTGCTCTTTGTTTATCAAACTCTTCTTTATTTAACCGGTTTCGTATTTTGTCTGTATTGTGTATTGTATTAAAGCAATTTTATCGTTAACGTAAAAAAAATTGTTGGTGTCAATTTAAAGACCTTTTAACTAGGTTTTGATTTGAAACGTTAGAAATAAGATAATTTATTTTGTTAATCTGAGTTGTTGTTTTAGTAAAAAATATACAATTAAATGTTTTAATTTAAAAATGAAATTTGCACATTTCATATCAATTTTAAACTTACATTTAATACTTTTCTAAAAAAATGTTTAGTTGTTCTTTGGTTTTTTATAGCTTTTATACTGAAGAATAGCCAATGATGGTACGAAACCGGTTAAATACAGAACGGTTTCGTAAGAAAAAGGAAGGATTCGAATTCTTTTTTATGCATTTATATCTAAATAGTAACTTATGTTATCTGTAGCTAAAGGTAACGCCTATTACGTATAATATGTACTTTCTGCAAGCAGATGAAACATCTTCTGGTGTAATTAAACGTAATAGTTAATGAATAATTAAACACTAAAATAAGTTCCTTGTGACTCAATGTTAAATCTGTTATCTGTGTATAATTTCCTGTACTTGAATATTAAATTGTGATAAATATAACAAAATATTAACAAGTAGTTTCTGTGGTTATACTGTAACGTCTTATATCTGGTTCAATATTTACATCTATTAGATACTTATACTTGCTAACCAGTGTTGAACTTTAACATGTGGTGTCTGTGAGTCCATTCTAACGTTTTTTTATCTAAAGTTAAACATTACGTCCTCTATTATAAGAATAAATGTTTCTACTTGTTAACTAATGTTGAATTCTTACACGTGCATTTCAATTGTAGATAAGTGCTAATATTAATTCTGTTGTTACGCGTTTTGATTGAAAAGATCCAAAAATGTTAATGAAGCATGTTTTTGAGAAACGTAAGGGTCGCAGCATTAATGGGTTGTTTGTTTCGGATATTCGAGCAAAACTACACAAAGGATATCTGAGTTTGACTTCCCTAGTTTTGAACTGATGGACTAAAGGGAAAGCAGCTAGTAAATAGCACCCACAGTGAACTTTTGGACTACTCTAATCAAAAGGTGCGATTTGATCATCAATCTTATATCGCGCACACGGCCTCAAACTGCAGAGAGTCATTTTTCGGCTACAGGACACGAACCAAGAACCCTTGGTTTTACAGTTCGGAAACTTAATAAAAAGGCAAAGCGGAGTTCTCCACTAATAGAACTGTACTATATATCTAAAGTATTAGGTATTTATTCTAATGTTTCTAGTAATACTTTAAAACAATGTAATATTACATTTTACATTAGTTTTATCTTAACTTGGATTGCTGAAACTATAAAAAAGTCAGTGCCAAACTGTTCAGCTGCTTTCATATGAATTCCAGAACACTATAAACAAACATTACAAAACTAACTAGCCATTTTTGCAAAATGATAGTTTTATTCAACTTGCCTGGTTTCATCAATGATGATTTTTTCATCATTAGCAGAGCAATATACTTTACATTCTAGAATTATGTATGTACATAAATATTCATGTACATATGTATACTTTTATACAGTGTTCAAAACCTACTTTACGTAAGTAGGATTTGTTTTATCTACACTAACGTATAAAGCAAACGATGGGTACAAAAGTGAAATTGGAATTATTTGTTTGTGTCATTTTGAGTGTAAGCTTTTGTTACAACTTTATCACGTGCCTCTCGTGGTCCTTGATTGGCACTGTTTCTATAGATGTTGAAGTACCACCATTTGTTTGATATCCTCAAGCGCTGTTCGTGGTCCTTGATTGGCACTGTTTCTATAGGTGTTGAAGTACCACCATTTGTTAGGTATCCTCAAGCGCTACTCATGGTCCGTGATTGGTACTGTTTCAATAGATTTTGAAGTACTACAATTTGTTTGATATCCTCAAGCGCTGCTCATGATCTGTGATTAGTTATGTTTAAGTAGTTGTTTAAGTTCTAACAAGTTTCTAATGCCACCCTTATTTAGTCAGATTGGGTGTATTTTATTAATCCATATTTTCAAATCATTACCTTATATTTGGTTCCCCCAAGTGATACTTATATCACGTGATGTATACTGTTTTTGTAGTGCTTTAGTCCTATTATTTGTTTAGAGTTCCTATAGTTGAGTACTCATTTGTGAGTTTTAGGTAGTTGTTGAAATTATACAGTTTCTACTGATTTCAGTTCATGTAGTTCTTGATTTGATATTTGAACTTGAAGGCACCTTACGCGACACTGAACTAAGCAGCCAGATCAGAGATCACAGTCAACAGTATCACTTTTATATTCGGCTACTCTTAACCAAATAGAAGGATTAACTGTCACAATTATAACATTATGTGCTCGTTGACGTATCACGACTCAAAACTTTGGGAAGATGATATGACCATTTAGCTCAAACTCTAGTCATGACCTTGACTGGTCGGCCTTTATTAAGTGATTTACCAAAATATTTTAAGACCTCAGATCTAATACGCGGGTCTAGATACCTGCTGCGGGTACAGCACAGATAGCCCACTGTGTAGCTTTGTACTTAATAAGAAACAAACAAATTTCAACTCTTCACATTGTTTATTTACAGGAATACTTCAAACCGATATTGCCAGAACTGTTGTGGTTTTGTTATACACATGTAACAATGCAATCAAAGTTATTAGAAAAATATACATAATTAGGGTAAAACATTATTCAACCAACTCCTAAAATGTAATTACCGACTTTCAGATTTTTAGCCACTGACTACGCTCTGCAAATTGCCTGAAGAGTTTGGTTTTAATTTCGTGCAAATCTATCTGCGCTAGCCGTCCCTAATTTAGCAGTGACAGACTAGAGGGAAGGCAGCTAGTCATCACCACCAGCCGCCAACTCTTGGTCTACTTTTGTAATAACGAATAGTGGGAGTGATCATCACATTATAACGCCCCCACGCCTGAAAGTGGGAGCATATTGGGTGGGACGGGGATTCGAACCCACAGATTGCGAGCCGAGCGCCCTAGCCATCTGGCCATGCCAGACGTTGCTCAAACAAACCCTAAGCAAACATTTTAATGGGTAAACCTTTTTGTAAGGTTGTTCTATAGTCGAGTATACATTGTTACAATAAATATGGTGTTAATTATGCTTTATATTATGTCGCAGTCAACGAAGCCTTTCGGTTAATATCTGAACTCTCCAACCAGCTCACAACAACAGTCAAGAGAAAAATGTCATAAAAACATTAGATTTCCTTTATACGTCAATTCTGTAACTGTAGAATGTTAATTAGGGTTGCATGCAGGTTGTAGAATGTTTAAAACCTTTGATAGTTGTGCTAAAGCCACTTCCATTGACATTGTGTACTGGATTAGAAACAAACTAATTTAGAACTTTAACCTTTCGATCTCACAGAGTGCCCACCAGCCGAGGACGGAAATGAAAGGTATGCTTGTCCCACCCCGGACAGATTGAGTCGATACCGATGTATAGATGACCACGAACTCTGCGACGGCTTCATTGACTGCCCACAGGGGGAGGATGAAGACAGGCAAGCTTGTATGTTTTACAAGACGGTAGGTTTATTTAATACACGAGTTTCGATATATATAATGAGTTTATCTTAGTAAGCAATTGTAGTTTGCACTGTGGCATTCTGGTTCATAGGCTCTCAAATCTATCGACATGAGTGATTTCCGTAGGAGTGGACCGAGAGTGGCATGGTAGTTAACGTGTCGAAGGGTCCGGCGTTCGAGACGTGATGTCGCTGAACACATTTCGTACATTCAGATGTAGGGGCGTTCTAAAAGTGACAGTCAATCCTGTTGTTCAAATTAAAAAGCCAGGCAAAGGCTTTTGTCGGCGGATGTTGCTGACAGTCTACCTTCCTTTGGTCAGTAGTTCAAAATGAGGGATGGCTAAATGTAAACCAATTAGTCCACGTGTACACAAAGTGTGTTCACGTTGAAACTTTCAGTTGCTTATGGGCCTAGAATTTCCTTTTTCTTCAAACAGTTTATTAATATTCAATAGAACACAAACTGTAAAATGTTAAATTATAAGTAGAAATTACTCTGTTCTCAAGAGACCTTCTAAAGCTCTTTTCAGATCCCGTTTGAGAACCTGTGATCTGGTTCGTGGTGTATGTAAACAATATATTCCTTGTGTATGCTCCTTGTTTACTTTTTTCAAGTTTAGTTACTATAAAATATTTTATAATATTATATTATTTAATTGTATGTTGATGACATCTTTTTGCTGTTTTGTCTATATCACTTTAAGTTTTGATAATTAGTATAATATTTATTGAGTTGGTTTCTAACATTTTTCCTTATGTGAACACTAGCTGGAGTACCCGTCCATCGGACGGGTAAAATAAAAAACTCGTTTGTAATAAAATATAGGAAATTGTGCTTCTATTTTTGCAACATAATAAACATTAAAAGTGCAATAAAAATACATAAAGATACCAATAATGAAAAAAAAAGATATACAGTTTTCAATAAATCCATCAATATGAAATTAGATGGGGATACAGCACCTCTCATGACCTTCCTCATGTCACCTTGTATCACTGTGTCAAGTTTCGTGCTGACTGATCAAGAAATGTGGAAAGGTATAAGAAACAGATACACACACACACACAAATACACACACATATTGACGTTTATTTATATGGATTATAGCGGCGCATTTTTCTGGTACGCAACTTCAGCGCCAATTCTGTATAACGCTAGTCAAAATTTATACAGTTTTACTCTGCACTAATCTAATGTTATTTGAGATTGCGCTGTCGGTTAATATGGTTTCACAGCACCCTCTAGTAGTACTATTTAAAGACAAAAATAAGAAACCCTTTAACCCGAGCGCTTTCAGAGGGTGATCCTTTTTTTTTTTCATCAAACTGGTACTATTTTGTATAATAATAGCCAGTATGTAGAGTGAAAAGGCACCGTCTGAACGAATAAAAATATTTCAGATGAATGCATAAACCTGCTACATAGTTTTCAGGTGGAAGTTATAAGAATTCAAATATGTCATTTCAAATTTCAAAAGCACTTATATTGAAAACTTATTATTTCAGAGTAAATTTTTCAGAGAATAGTATTTTTTTTTCAGAGTAGAAGTAAATTTAAAATTTCTTGACAGCACAGAATTAATACCAGCAATTTGGAGTGTTGTGATAAAAAAGTGCATTTTTTTTTAAATATTGAAAAAAAATCAAAAGTTTATATTTCCTGCCAGGAAAAACTTACTTTGGAGTTCTGAGGTTATTCTGAAATAGCAGCCAATACTCTGTCTTCCGGCATAGTTGCCAAGGCAACAAAATCCTCTGAAATGCACATATTCGTTCACACTTTGGCTTTTATGTATAAAACTAAATTATCCGTGTTATCCTAGTCTTTTCTCGTCCAATCCTTTGTCTTGGCTCTAGAATCCTTCAAGTTTGTTTTGTCTACGTCTGCGAACACGTAATTCCATGATAGAAGAGGGGGAAAAATAGCCGTACTTCAGTTTAATTCGTTCTTGTTAAAATGCAGCACAGATAAAACTCGATCCCGTTTTTACCATTAACGCTCTTGTTTTTTGTACTCTTTCACTGCTTTTACTAGTATTTTTATTTTTATTCTTGAGCTGCTTCTCCTTCGTTATTTGAGCGTCTGCGGAAGTCCTACCCCCCCCCCCCCCTTGCTTTACCCTTCTTTGCCAAAGCTTATTTTCTCGATTATATTTTATCGGAATTTATCTATTGCTTCTCTTACATATTCTTAGCTTTTTTCCCTCATTCAACTTAGTCCTGCTCGAGTGAATATATAAAAGAAAACAAATAATTTACAAATGAGGGTTTTGAGGCTTGCAATATAAACATTGCAGAGTACATTTAGAAAATCGTACGAACAGAATATTGTTTCGAAAAGTATCTGACAAGAGAGCAATTATCAGTGAACCTCGTAAACTGGGTAAGCTTACATAGATAATCGTGTGAAAAATAAGATTTATATGTAAAAATGATGCATAACCATTAACTGAATTAATTTTATATTCTTATTCGAATAAACTGGAGGTTTTGTTTGGGCTATCTGTGTTCTGCCAACCACGGGTATTAAAACTCGGTTTTTAGGGTTGCAAAACTGCAGACATCCCGCTGTGACACTGGGGGAGGGGGTGTTCAAAATATTACCAAGAGAGAATCGATCGCTGCTGACACAGGGGACGTTAAAACTGGAGGAATAGAACTGGGTATACTATGACCAAACAATAATACAACAAATCTTAATTTAATTAAAATATTCACTCAGAGAAAGTAGAATACTTTATATCTATGTATCATATGGAACAGGTGATGTTGAAATTAGCTGTAAAAATCATATTTATATATCACAACAAAGAAAAGTGAAATTATTAACTTTCCAATAACATGAATCATCTGAATAATAGTAAGAAGTGTTGCCTTTTCTATGGGGCAGTTAATTAACATACTGAGATATGAAAGCTTAATTATAACATAGGTAAAAAACAAATAATTCTTGTTAGTATGCTTGAAAACTTTATCCAATCTCAATTTAGACACTCCTTACCATTTAAGTGTCCGAATCTAAAACACAAAACAAAAAAAGAATTCTTGTTTAATTAGGTATACGATCTTGCAGCCCCCTTGAGTATAATGTCTATATTGGTCAACGATAACATCGTGATGGTGATAATAATCAGGAAAATACATAGTGGATGAACCTTTTAAATACTTGTACGAGAGAAAATTAACGTGCTCCTGTATGTTACTCTGTGGACTGTCATTTAGATAGACTTCTTACAGGAATCTCTGCTCTAAAAGCAAAGTTTTTATTATAACTTAATTTGTCATTTCAAACACTCAGATTGAACACTAGAAGAGTAAGTTTATCCTTTTTTATTACATCAATGAGATCATAGTGTGTGGATAACATCTAGAACCATTAAAATGCATTCAATAGTTCTATTTCATTACTGAGGCTCTATTCTTATTAAACCCATAAATAGCGTTATAGTCAGCTTTTCCAATTGCAGGTTAGAGATTCAAAGCTCCCTACTGGATTCTACTCAAGCGATATTTGAGGTTTTTTAATTCTCTGAAGAATGCTACTTGCAGACATTGATTTGTACAACATAAGTACAATTTTTAAGTCTTTGTAAGCTCATTGTAATACTAACAACACTTTTATTAGACTTTGAAATAATATCTCACAGAGAATTCAAAATTTTTTAAAGGTTATTGTCAAAGTCTCAAACATAAAAGTATTAGAATCTAATAAGAACTGTTGTGTTAGGTTATAGTAGGATCATAATTTCTGGGCAACCGTGAGAGCTAGTAGCGCATTAGGTAACCATAAGATGTCTGTAATGCAAGACAACTTAATTCTAGAAAATATTGTTGAAATGATTAATGACTTTAACTTATTCGTGAAAAACATCTGGTTTTTTAACAGCTTCAGTGCTCATTTACTTCATTAATAGTCTTATGAGCCTTTTGATAATCGCAATGAGCTTCTGAAAACACAATTCTAATCTATCTAAAGAACATTTTAGCAGTATTAACTTACTTCTGGAAGTACGCAATCCTGAACTATTTATCTGTGTCAACTCATTTATACAAATATATACAGTTCTAAACAATTTAACAATGTTCACTTACTTCTAGAAAGTATGCAGTTCTAAGCTCTTAATAGTGTCCACTTACCTCTAGAAAACAAACAGTTCTTTACTATTTAACAGTGTATACTTATCTCTAGAAAACAAACAGTTCTTTACTGTTTAACAGTGTACACTTTTAGAAAATCATGCAATTCTAAACTGTTTAACAGTGTACACTTACCTTTAGAAAGCATGCAGTTCTAAGCTGTTTAAAGATGTACATTTACCTTTAGAAAGCATGCAGTTCTACATTTTTAACAGTGAACACTTACCTTTAGAAAGCATGCAGTTCTAAGCTGTTTAAAGATGTACATTTACCTTCTTGACAGTCTCATATTATTTCTTGAAGATATGCCTTCCTGAGATTTTTAACGGTTTCCATATCAGTTTACTCAATTAGCATTCATAATATAGTTATAAACTGTTTAGTAACTTTAGTTTGAGCTATTTCGGGGTCTTAACTTTTTTCTGAAGAGATGAAGTTCTTTACAGTCTTGACATAATCCTGGAAAATAGTCCTGAACTGTTTAATAGTCTCAACTCAATTCTGAAGGGCATTTAGTTCTGAACTGTTCGACATCCTCAATTCTCTTGAAGAAGACATGCCAGGAAATTGTTCAACCATCTAAAATTATTTCTAGAACACACACAGTTCTAAACTATTTAACAATCTCAACCTATACGTTTGATCTGTTTCATGGTAATAAGACACGTGAAATATCACAATACGACTGATAATATTGTGGAATATTAAACTTTTAACTGATTTGATTTAGAACTGCAGTAAAAAAAAACAGTGCAACAGCATCTCCACTACTCTTTGCAACACCCTACATTAGTGGAGACCACTGCCAGTGGGTCTTTCGTCTGGCTAACTGTTAGCATGTAAAGTGCTAACTCCTTTGCTAAGTAAGACGTAAGCCTCTTGTTATTGTATAGTATTAGTATGTTAGCTGTTGGTGTAAATATTAACATGCTAACTGTTGAAAAATAAAGTAAAAGGTTACTTAATGAAGAACAAGTTAATGTGATAAATGTTGTATAGTTCTAGCTCTTGAGTATACATGAAATGTAAGTGTTCACATGCAATGATTATCATTTTCTTACCGTATCTATAGACATGTACATCAACGATTATAATTTTCTTACCGTATCTATACACGTGTACATCAACGATTATAATTTTCTTACCGTATCTATACACTGTACATCAACGATTATAATTTTCTTACCTTATCTATACATATGTACATTAACGTTTATCATTCTCTTACTGTATCTATACACATGTAATCAACGTTTATATACCTATGTTTATTGATATATTGTGTACTTACGAGTATCCTTTTTACCATTTCTTTTCTAAATTTACATGTGTGAATCTTTACCTACATAAATGAAGGTTTATCTTTTCAACAGAACATATTTATTTATTTATGTATCATAATTTATTCAAGAACTTCATAGTAATTATTTGTAACTGTATCATCAGTTATCTGCGTAAATATTACAAAAATCTGCAAATACCAGTCATTAAAAATACTCATGCATACAGCTTGTAGGATGAGTAGCATCTTTGTCTTGCTTCTTGTGCACTGTGCACGAAAGTACGTGTGTGTGTGTGTTCAAGATGTTGTCTATTCGTCTTCTTTCAATCAGCACATTCACATTATTATTAAAGTTAACAATAGATACAAAGTTATGTGTAGGTTTTACACTTCATCGAAAAATTTCTCGGTCGAACAATGCTGAGTTTAACTTTTTATTAACTTATCTATTCTGCGAATTTTATTGTTTTCTTTTCAAGCGAGATCCAATTTTTCGTCGTTGTCACAAAGGAACAAAAACATGTATTTATCTAGTAAAGGTGTGTGACTAGTGGGCGGTTAAAAATATGTTTTATCCGCTTTAATGGAAAATTTCCTTACTTTCTATATTAAATATAAATGTGTTGATTTACTCTTAGCACCTGAGATAAATTTATAACATTCTTCATTGGGTAATTCCATGGTTGTTTGCATTCTTTTCGAACCGACACTATAGAAGCTTTGTCAAATGTAAATATAAATACGCACTTAATAATTTACATCAGACTGAAGAACAAATCATTTTTGATGAGTATGTTAAGAAAAGAAACCCGTCAGAATTTAGTGGGCTTCAACAAATTACTGCTGAGATTTTTATGTTTTAAAAATGCAAACTAATTTATAGTTATACGTGCTTTAAATAATTAAGTTAATAGCAGCAACGTGGGCGTTTATACAACAGTTCTTCACAGGATGATTAATTAATAACTTCTGCTACTTTATATAATAAAATATTTCTGGAAGTAAATGTAGTGACTTTCTATTAATTAGTTTTACAAAAGAAGCCAATTAGAGAAATTAATGAGCCAATTTCATTAACAGCTATGGCAGGTTGACGTTTCCTATGCACTTAACAACCTTTAAATATATCATATCTACTTGTTTTATTTGAATTATTTTTTCAGACATTTAATACTTCCTACGTTTAAAATATATGAAAAATAAAACACACATCTGAGTACTACCTTAACTGAAACAACGCACATCTTCTCTAACAACATAAACACATTTTTTTCTGTTTGTTTCCACTGTGCTCTAACAATAAATATAAATATTATTGGTGAAAGACATGCATTCTTTGTAAGTGAAGTAATTAATACACCCTGCATTTAACGAACGGTTTTAAAAGTATTAATATATAAAAGAAGAAAATTCAACCTTTTTTTAAACAGTAATTACAGATTGAAGTATTTTGTTTTCTTTATACGGGAAAATGTTATCAAACTTATATATATTCAAGAAACAATTATAGTGAGGAAGCAGAACAGTGATTGATAATGAATTATAAGAAACGTTGTAATCATTTCTTGCGCTTTGTGGAACTTAAATATTCGGCCCGGCATGACCAGGTGGTTAGGGCGCTCGACTCGCAATCTGCTGGTCGCAGGTTCGAATTTCCATTACACCAAATATGCTCGCCCTTTCAGCCGTATGGGCGTTATAATGTGACGGTCAGTCCCATTATTCGTTGGTAAAAGATTAGCCCAAGAGTTGGCGATGGGTGGTGATGACTGTCTACCTTCCCTCTAGTCGTACACTGCTAAATTAGAGACAGCTAGCACAGGTAGCCCTCTTGTACCTTTGCGCGAAATTCATAACAAACAATTTAAATATTTATTTACAGTGGTTGGCAAAAGTCCTCTACCACCGAACAAGTTTTCTTTTTTTCTTATTTCTCACAGAAATATTTGTTTGCAATGTTATATTTAATCATACATTCTAAACGAGAGAAAATATCACGCCAAATTCATTGGTAAAAAAAAAAGATTTTAGTTCTCTTTCTTATGCGTTGAGTTTTAATTCCAAACATATAGTATCATGAATATTCAATGAAAAGGGATATTGTAAAGTTGTCAGATGAACCTTTATCGAATATAAAAAACAAGCTTCAATGCAGTAAGTCTGAAGGCTTATAACGCTAAAAACCAGATTTCAATACCCATGATGGGCACAGCACAGATAACCCATTGTGTATCTTTGTGCTTAACTACAAAATAAACTAAACAAACTGTAATAATATACATATATAATATATATGTAATAATTATATATACATTCAATGCTTTATGGGATATCTTTGGTTTTCAACACTATGACACATATTCGTAGCGTGCTGACAACAAACGCTTACAGTCTTCTCTGCTAACCACATGATTTGTTTGTTTGTTTTTTGAATTTCGCGCAAAGCTACACGAGGGCTATCTGCGCTAACCGTCCCTAATTTGGCAGTG
>NW_013669136.1:102649-116542 GCF_000517525.1 Limulus polyphemus
GACTAGATGAAAGGCAGCTAATCCTCACCACCCACCGCCAACTCTTGGCTACTCTTTTACTAACGAATAGTGGGATTGACCATCACTTATAACGCCCCACGGTTGAAAGAGAGAGCATGTTTGGTGTGACGGGGATTCGAGCCCTCGACCCTCAGATTACGAGTCGAGCGCCCTAACCACCTGGCCATGCCGGGCCTAACCACGTGATTCCAAGAGGTAGTAATTGCCTTAATTAGTTAACATTTTGCTTTTGGGGGAAATTTATTGAACTGACGTTTCATTTTAATCCAAAAGTCCTCTACTATGTTAAAGTTAGGCGACTGTACTGGCCAGTCCATTTTCTGTGTACGTGATTTTCTGTGTACCAGTCTTTAACGAATTTGGTCTAAAAGCATGAAATCTTATCGTCCTGGATTATATACATGCAATTTGGGAACAGTTCTCTTGCTGATGGGAACAATCTAGAGTCAAGTACTGTAACATAACCGACAGCATTCATAAATAAACGTCCAATATCTTTGGCAGACATCCAGCCTCATATCATTACAGACATGGAATGCTATACTGTTGTAATTCTGAAGAATGGCTTTTATTCTTCTGACATAAGTACTACCTTTGTATAGTGAGTTACAAAATGTAAGTTCGTCACTCCACAGAACATGACACCACCGATGAACTTGTCAATTGTTATAGGTCCTGGCCCATGAACACATGTTAAATGCCATATTGATAAATAACAAAAATACTGTGATTACTAAAACAGACAACATCAGTCAACAGGATGACCCCTAAAGATGTAATCATAAAAGTGGCAGTATATCTGCTTCGCCAGGAAGGTCAGCGAGATTTTCTATCTTTCTTCTTCTTACTATTGATATTATGAGTTTCCATGTAGTGAAATAGAGTATGGCAAGAATGGTAAGAATGCAAATAAAAAAGGTCGTCAGTTGACGTGGAGACAGAGCTGGAAAATGACCCGAAGCAAGTGGATGTCCTGGAATGGCCTAGTCAAAGTCTTGACTTGAATCCAATAGAGAATTTATGGTAAGACTTGAAGATTGCAGTCCATCAACGATCCCCAACAAATGTGTCAAAATTGGAGCAATTTAGCCTGGAAAAATGGACAAAACGTACACACATCCCATTGTGCAAAGCTGGTAGAGACCTATTCAAAAAGACTCACATCAGTAACTGCTGCCAAAGGTGCTTCCACCAAGTACTGGATTTTGGGGCTGAATAATTATGCAATCAGCAAATTTCAATTTATATATTTTCTTTGCAGGTTTTGCTGACACTCAACCTCCTTCACACATAACAGTGTTAAGTTTGATCATTGATGTTTTAAATACAAACAAGTTAATTAAAAAAAGTTGTTTACATTATTTGTATTTCATCAAAATGGTCATTATTGGTAGGGGTGAATACTTTTGTAAGGCATTGTATGCATCCTAGCTTTGAAGATTTTAAGAACAAAATATTTAAAGTAACTGTGATAAAAAATAAACATATCTTGACAAAATATATCAATCTTGTTGCTTCGTACAGTAAAAGATGTGATCTGCAAGAAAAGATGATTCTTTCACATTTCATAAACCCATCACATTTACTGTTTATCATTACAGAAAATATACTTTACAACCAAAATAAGTTGTACGTAAGTCTAACATTGAAGTATGTATTTTGTGTATCACTAAACTTGACAGTCAGTAAAAATCGAATCTATCGATTCTTTCACCTTACATGACATACAAAAAACTAAATGTACGTTCATAACATTCTCAAGATTTGAGAGTAAATTGGGAATTTATTTTCTGTTTTCGATCTAGGGCTCACATATTTAGCTATTTAGCCTCGTGACGCCCTCTCCTGTCAATGACTACTTATATTTTCTAAAATCAAAGCTTATCAACGCCCTTTGAATTGGACCTCTAAGACAGTATTAGTGTAAGTTAATTATCTGTGCAAGATAATAGTTACAGATGTTTTGAATTGGACATCTTAGGTAGTATAAGTGTGAGTTAAATATCTGTGCAGGATAATCGTTACAGTTGTTTTGAGTTGAACCTCTTAGATAGTATTAGTGTGAGTTAAATATCTGTGCAGGATAATCGTTACAGATGTTTCGAGTTGAACCTCTTAGATAGTATTAGTGTGAGTTAAATATCTGTGCAGGATAATAGTTACAGATGTTTTGAGTTGGACCTCTTAGATAGTATTAGTGTGAATTAAATATCTGTGCAAGATAATCGTTACAAATGTTTTATTGGACCTCTTAGATAGTATTAGTGTGAGTTAAATATCTGTGCAAGATAATAGTTACAGATGTTTTGAGTTGAACCTCTTAGGTAGTATAAGTGTGAGTTAAATATCTGTGCACGATAATCGTTACAGTTGTTTTGAGTTGAACCTCTTAGATAGTATTAGTGTGAGTTAAATATCTGTGCAGGATAATCGTTACAGTTGTTTTGAGTTGAACCTCTTAGATAGTATTAGTGTGAGTTAAATATCTGTGCAGGATAATCGTTACAGTTGTTTTGAGTTGAACCTCTTAGATAGTATTAGTGTGAGTTAAATAACTGTGCAAGATAATCATTCCTTTATAATTTCTACTATAAAACCACAAAGTTTTGAATTTCAATCGTATAATACGTTTTGTACTTCAAGTGAATGTTCCATAGAAAATCATAAAATGGTAAGTGTTGCTATTTTAAATACTTTCTGCAATAATAGAGTGATTGGTTAAACATAAGTCATTCATTTATCATATTTGGGTGTAGCAACATAATTTACTACCGAGTTTATTAACCATTTGTTAAAGTTAGAGATGGGAATGAAAACAAAGTTATACACATAGAGGGTTAGCATAAGAATATGTTTTAAGCCAAACATTATAACTCGTGAAAGATGCTTTATATACTAGTATATATATATATATATATATAAAGTGAAGCAGTAAGCTTGTATGTTAAATTATTGTGTATTAGTTAGAGATTTAAATAATTATCTTATCATGAAAACTCCGTCCTTTTCAGGACGATAATTGTAAAAATATGTTATGGTAATTAAATATAGAAATGAAACCTATACTACAGTACGATAAATCATAAAAACTACAGAGTTGATGATGTGATCACATGTTCAGACACGTTGAAACACCCTACGATGAGCTCATACCTTATTGAACTATCCGCTTATATAAATACCATCCGTCTATGCAAACATTACTATCAGTAACACAATCCATCTATAGAAACATTGCTCTTAGTAGCACCATCCGCCTTTAGTACTTTAGTAACACCATCCATCATCCTATTGAAATAACCGCCATAGAAACACTCTTCTTAGTAAGACCATCCGACTATAGAATTTTAGTAACACCGTCCGCCTAGTAACACCACCTGCCATTGTGAAACACATGTAATACAGTTAAATACACAAATGAAAATTATAAACATAAGTTGAGACATGTTGAAATCTGTATGCAGTCCTACAGAAATATAATAACACTATTCGCCTATAGAAATAACAACTGCCTTTGACCAGCACACACATTACGCCTAGTAATATCATCCACCTAGCAACACCATCTACCTATACAAAAACTACGCTTAGCAACACCGTCCACCTATAGTCATCCCCCTCTGGTGTCTATTACGTAATAGTTATGTAACCCTTAGGTGTTGGTATAATTTTCATATTAGATAATAGTTATGTAATCCTCAGGCGGAAGCATCCTTTTGCCGCCATACAGACTCCCTAACATCTGGTGTGAGTACTTCATAGAGATAGCTCTCTACAATGTTCGTGTATGTTATGTAATCCTCAGGCGGAAGCATCCTTTTGCCGCTATACAGACTCCCTAACATCTGGTGTGAGTACTTCATAGAGATAGCTCTCTACAATGTTCGTGTATGTTATGTAATCCTCAGGCGGAAGCATCCTTTTGCCGCTATACAGACTCCCGAACATCTGGTGTGAGTACTTCATAGAAATAGCTCTCTACGATGTTCGTGTATTTGGAATACACGATCCTACAGTCACATTGCGTTTGTTGCGCGCCACATTTTGGCTCATAGCTCATCTTCTAATAAAGATAATTAACATCCTGTTTTCATTAATTAACTAGTATCAAATTTCCTTTTAACATATGTATAATATATTCACAAACAAATAATTATGTTATAAATCAAAAACAGGAAAAAAGTCAAAATTCATTAAGTGGTGTAGGACTGTACAGACCACTGTACTGATTATCTATAATCAGCAATATATCATTTCTTACTAGTTACAAACACAAATACGACTTGTATATGATCTTAATAAAATGTAAAAAAAATTATTCCATGTGCCCGAGCAATGACAACAATTACAAAATTAATTTAACAGCTCACACTGGTAAGTTTTCACTTTCAAACGATTTAGTCATGAATATAATTACAGAAGAAATAATTCACTTTTACATATGTTAGACATAAATACTGAATAATTTACATAATAAATTCATTCCATTTTTTATCACTTAAACTTGAGTAGGTTAATATAATAAATAATTTGCAGAATAGAATCATTTCACTTCCATATGATTTACACTTAAATATTATTACATTAAAAATAATGTTATCAGCTGAATGAGCTCAAGTTTGACGTTAGTTGAGCAATAATATATTTGTTACAGAATCAATAATTACAATAATTTTATTTTAAGTGATTTAAACATGAGAATTAGAAAGAAGTATTTTTAGATTCGTAAAAAGTATTAAATTTGTTTTTGCAACATAATAAAACATTAAAAGTTTATTTTAGTCAGGACAAAACGAAAAGTTTATTAAACTATTTTTTTTCCGTTTTCGCAAAGTGCGAATAAATAAATAGGTTTAAATAACATGTATCTCATGATAATTTATATAGTAATTTTTTTACTTTTATCTGTAAGTACTAAGGTAATATAAATAGAGCAAATATTGAAATATTACTAAGCATATTTATCATTAACAAAAATGTACCTCTTTTATTATAATAATATCAATACACAAAAACTTATTTTTATTTCAGACGAAAACACATCTAGATGTGTTAGCTGATGCTTTATTAAGATGGGCAAGAGGGCGATTTTGAAGAAGAAATCCAGGACGAAACTCAAGAGCGAAGTCTGTTCTTTGCTGTTTCCACATTTTTACATCCAAACCCTTGTTTTAAATCTCTAATTTTAATAAAACCATCCAATATCTTGAAACTCATTTTATTTCGCAAACGCCAAAATTAAGAATATTTCTACATAGGTCCAAAATTTCTTTAGTAGGTTCTGTTTTATTATATCTTTATCTTCATTAGTGCTTTTCATTTCTTATAACCGGTTTTATCTAATCACTTTTAGCAGCTTTAATAATTTGTTTAACAGATTGAACTCATGCCGTATGGCAGAATCTTTTAATGAGGGTCACAATTCGCAGCTTGACAATCTACAACTAACTTTCAAATACTCTATACGTGCGAATATTTTTGTATATTCTGTATTCTTATTTGCATTCTGGGTTTTATATTGTGTTTTCCAAATTAAAGCTCGAAAGTAGGTTTGAATATTACTGACGGAAAATATTTGATGGTAGAAAAATTCTTAGCCTTAAGTATATTTGGTTACGATATGTTTATGCGTAAAAATAGAAGTATTAGTAAATTTTAGGTCATCATCAATGATTTTTTTACCTTTAGTTTATGTAAATTATATATGTATATATTTATATTTGTTTTTTATAATATATCTTACACAAACCAATTAACGAATTGCCATTTTGTTTTCACTATTTTTATTTATTTATTAATATTCATATCCTCTAATTTGTCTTTGTCAATCCTTATCTGACTGGTAGACGATGTATGGTTGTTTGGTCACAATAATATTTCAGTAACAAGGATAAAGTTCTTGTTGTGGGTGCTGCCATCTAAAAGAATATTATTTTTTAGAATTAATTTGTCAGTTGTTTCGTATATCAATTATCGTGGCACATATCTTTGGACAACTTTATCACACCTACTTCTAAATTTATTTATATTTATAATCAATAATGTTGTAAATTACCATGTGTAATCAAAATTATCCCTTCAGGTTACTTCCTTGTGGCTAGATTATCCACACAGAGTGACTGTTTCCCATGGCAATTTTTTCATGAATATATATCATGTGTAGTGACTTTTGTGGTAAAGTTGTTCTTGGTGTCTCAGATTGTAGCTAGTACATTGAGTACATTTTAAATTATGAGATTTCAATGCGAAATATATAGCCATCAATATATATATTTATGTCTATTAGGAATTAATACAGCCTTATTGTTAAGCGGATGCTATTATGTACTATTATATGTTCCTTAAGCAACTAGTGCAGTCTTCGCGTTGAGCAGTAACTTGATTTTTTAGCGCCATCTATCTCATTACGATCGATTTGCTTGAATGCGCCTAACGAAAAAATTTAAATGAAATAAACGCGTCAGAAGCCTTTGTAACAAGTGACCAATAAAACCAATAGAACTTTAAATATCGCGAAGTAACAACAACCGGTTTCAATTTCCGATAGTATTATTTTATAAATGAATGCTGACGAATCTATCCAGTTTAGAGAAAAAAATATATGGATTTAATTTCAAAGATGAGGAGACCATATATATGAAATCTGTATCAGACAAGAAACATACTTTGATAGTCTTAACTACGAGACATTGGAAGGAGAAAATTCACGCTTATTTTCCTGCGATTTCGTCCACAATGAATATTTAGATTATATGTTACAGTTTGCCGCATTTTCGTACAGTAGGCATTCAGGCATTAATGTAGCGATCGGAGATATTTGGAATATAACAACTGAATTGTTCAAGTTAGCTAAGCAGCTGTTATTATGTATCATTATATGTTTCTTAGCAACTACAGCAGCTTTCACATTAAGCATAGTTTGCATGAGAACTATCCAACTCTCTTTTAATGTACACTCTTGTATTTATAATTATATTATAATTTTTGATATTTTACACGCTCAGACTGTGGTGGTATAAATCACGCATTTGTGAGAAAAGTTTGGAACATATTAAAATTTTGGACTAAATATATTTATTCATTTAATCTTACTTTTGTGCTCAAAATATTATCAGACAGTCTGCAAAGTATGGATTGTGTTTCATATTTTTGGCTATTTGGGTAAAAAATGGCAAACGAAAATTCATAAAATATATATCTCATTATATATTTCTACTTTCTTCTCCCAAAAACATGAATATGGTGGCCAGAATTATATTTGATTATTACACCCCAAAATGTTGTGAACATAGTATATAACAAAGTAGTGAATTTCATCATAACTTTAGATCGTTTTATAGTTTATACAACGGATATTAGAAGCTCATGAACCGTAATTAATTTTACTTGATGTCTTTGAGTATTATTTCCAAAGAATTATATGAATCAAAGCGTCCAAGTTGATCTTAACCAGTTGTGAAATTTATGATCAAAATCATTAGGAACATATCACCAAATACTAAATCCCCTTTCGTTTATACAAACATGCTTCTTTTTTTTATATAAAAATAACCTTGTAATTTCTAAAGTTATTTTAAAAAACCAATATCCTTTCTACGTTGGATTAACATTAAATACATTTTGTATGTAGAAAGAGAATGAAACCAGGTCGAGACATTCGAAATATCCTACTTCTATTGTACTTTGATTTATACATACTAATGCTCACTACAGAAACAGTGGTGGGTTTAGAACTCATAATGTCATTTCGACTGTGTGTTTCCTAATCAAATGCATGTTGGTTCTGTTGATGTAAAAGATACAATTAAATACGTAGATAGATATCAGATGCCAGACTAAAATCCAAAGCGTATCTATGATTCGTTTATCGAAAATAGTGATAATTCGTAGTTTTAAACCACTGTTGTATAAATGCGTATACTAGGTGAAACAGTTGTAACTAATGGATGTTAAAAACAACAGAGAATCCTCAATAGCCGTGGCTGTAAGTAAATCTCAAATCGCTCAAGATATGGAGCCATGAGCTTGTACTTAAAAACTCAGAGTCATTCTATGAGCCGTTTTGCCGCGACTAAAAACTGTTGGAACTGGCTTCGACGCAGGTTGACCTACCATATTAATGCACTCTTGTCAGTGATGTGGAATAATGCATAAAGACACACATTTTTGTGATTAACAAATTGTCATTCATCATTGAATATTGTGAATAAGAAGCCTATATTAAACAGTTTACATTCTGATTATTCAAAAATTATTTTATGCTAATCTCTAATTAATATATCTTGTAAACAAAAATTACTCACGTATAAAAGCTGTATTTTCATACTTTATAATTATTATTAGTTTTAATTTAGGATTAAATCAATAGTGGTTAGAAAATGTAGCATTTACCCTTGCTTTGTGCTTAATTACAAACAAACATTCAAAATGTTTTGAATCGATTAATTTATTTTATTCACTAAGGCTTCCTAGTTCTCTTGTTATTGTTTTGAATATTACGCTAAACAAGATAAAATACGCGAATTAAAGATTAACATGTCTAAAACCTTCCAGTATGCACTACTCATTTTGAAAAACAACAAAAATGAGAGTTTGTTTACGAAATACTGGGTAGTAGATGTGTATTTGTTAAATAACCAAATATAACTATAAACTATAATCACAATGCCTATAAATCTTTTTAACAAGATATAAGTGTTTAATAATGTGCAAAATATCAGGCTTGTATTCTAAAACGTATTTTGTCAATTCAAAATATCCTTTAGTATTAATTTCACTGCATTTTCCTTAGTAAAAATCTATCGTAACAATATACATGTTTTGTGGCTATAAGGCTGGCAGAATGAGTTTCGTTGCGATACAGTTTTAAATAACTGGTTTAATGGTTAATATAACTTGAGGGAACTGGTTCAAACTCACGTAGAAATTCAGCTTATTTGAAGTATTTTAATATAAATATAAGATACTGAATTTTGGAGCTTATATCCACTCTTAAAATAATCTTGACGACGAAATATGTTAAATAGGAACATAAATTAGTATACATATCATGTTTGTGATCAACATGTGTTATACTGAAATATATGTAAAGTTTGCAAAATTTGTTTCCCTATACATTCAAACTGAAAGTATATATTAAATATCGCTTTACATGGATTACACTTAAAAGACCCAAATTTGTAAAGCAATGAAAGCTCCATTCAAATAAACGTCTTAAAGTAATCCTGATAGCATTTTTCAACAAATGGACTCATGCTTATGCCGACCTGAAAACAAACTCAGCATTTCTCGCTATGTCACTATATTTTGCGTGAAAAGGAACAAAGTAACACGTTTCAAAACGTACCTTCTCGTAGTTACTGTTAGACTTTTTAGTCGTACATAGATCTTGCAATTACTAACTGTTATTTATGTTCCTTTCCTATTGTAATAGAACTACGATTTAGATGAAGAGTGATTGTAAATGAAGATTATAAGATACAGTAGATAAAAATAAAAAACATGTTTGAAATATGTGATATTCAATCTTGATTTGAAAATCAGAATGATGTTGATACAAAAAGACAGTAATTCGTCAGAAAACATGTTGAAAAGCTTTGCTACAAAGTTTTCTTGTATTCATGTTTCAATATGATAATGTTTTTGTGCTCTTTTTATTTGTTTTTTTTATATAGATGAAATCAATTTGTCTAATTACCAATACAAATGCATACACATATATTGGCAAATTTTTAACTAATTTAGAAAAATAACTGTCTAGTTTTTAACATTTTCTGAACGTTTGCAATTATTACAAACAATTCATTATAGGCATTTCAAACTGATTTATGTTATAAAATGAGCAGCTTGTAACATACTCTGAATTAAACATTACTGGTTATTTTTTCATATTGTTTAAGCTAACAGTATCGAATCACTTACTGCTAGCCGTTTTCTGTCAAATTCATGTTTGAATGTAATTTGATATCATGTTTAACAAACATGTGTTTAAAGTGCTACAATATTGTTCTTCCTAATGATACTGTTTCAGTAAATGGCTTGATGTTTAAAGAAATTTTATTCATTTGTTTTAACGTGCAGTACAACCAAATCATGTATTTTGATGGCAGACATATTAATTTATTTTACTTCGAAAAACTTTTCAAATACCAATCATAGCAACTATATTAATTCTAAGTCATATTAGACACTAAAAACTAGTCTAAGCCCATGATGTACGTGAAGTTTTATAAATTTTATGGCAAGAAACATATTAATAAATGCTTGTACATTTTTTAGAATGACATTTGTCCTTTAATAATAAGAAAAAGAAAATATTAGAGCATGCTCCCTCCCCAAGTGGGTCAGTGAAAAGTTTATGGACTTACAAAGCTAAAATTCAAGGTTCGATTCTTCGTGGTGAACAGATCTTTTTGTTAAAACAAACAAACAAATTGACAACATTGCCACGTAGAAAAATCAAGAAACTTTAAAACTGTTAAACCACTACGGAATAATATAGGCATCAAGACTGATTTTAGTAAAAATGCTTCAACAAATTAGATATGTAATTAATCTTTATACGCTTAAAGCATGTTTTCTTCATAACGCTATGTTTAAAATGTTTTCAAGAAAATACTTTTATGTTGTGGTGAGACTTCTAGAACAAATATTTTATATGATTTTCATTGTATATAATTAAAAGGATTATTGAAAGTGTTCGTACAAAGAAACCGAAGAAAAAGCAACTATAACGATGAATTTTAGTTGAAATAGTTTATAATAGTGAATAATAATGACTGTTGTAAAAACTGTATTCCTAAATGTATATAAAACATCCCACTGTAATTAGAACTTTTTCCACAGATAGTTTCTCATCGACTATGTTACCAGTGCCATCCCCCATAAATTAATAAAAACTCAGAGCTATTACTGTATTTTGAACTGATAAATAAATATATATATTTTTTTCTCTGGCGAAACTAAAGGACATCTGTTGTTGTTCTATTGCTTGTTTTTTAATTAACAAAATAAATTTTATATGACAGAACTTTTGGTGAAATTTTATTCAGACGATAAAGTTACTGACACAAAAATATAACAGTAAAACGATTCTCTATTTATACGTTGCATTATACTGTCGTAGAGAAGTATGTCCTGTTATATTTTTATACTTACCTTCATGAGTCTTAATTGGCCCCCCAGTGGCACAGCGGTATGTCTGCGCACTTACAATGCTAGAATCCGGGTTTCGATACCCGTGGTGGGAAGAGCAAAGATAGCCCATTGTGTAGCTTTGTGCTTAATTACAAACAAACAAACACTAGTCTTAATTTACGTTTAAAATTTAATATGTTACTATGATATTTCAAAAGCAGACGTACTACAAAATCTCTAACTAAATGAAGCACCACCTAATAAACTATCTCAACAACAACGTCAATAAAATAAATGCTGAACAGCTTTCAAGTACTATCTACAACTAGTAATCATACACAATTTTAAAAATACCTGATGTTTATTAATATGTGGAAAATACTTTTCCCAGAAGTTGTATATGAATAAATCAGACACCTCCGACTCAAACAAAAAAAAAACTACTACAATGAAACTGGACATATTTCCTGTTACACTTAACAAAATAATAAACAAGGATTTGTAAAATACAAAAGGCTCACACACAAAAACATCTGAAAATTTCACCTACATCTCGAAATCGACGATTGTTTTCACAAGAGAAAATGGCCGGAGAAGCTGAAATCATAATAAACACATTCGATCACACAGCTGTTATGGAAACCGAAGTCTATGTATAGAGGAAGGTATGTGGAAATTTTGAGAAGAATGTGCAGCCTACGTGGAAAATTTGTCAAGGGATGCTGTCTACGATTGGCATCGCAGTCTTTCACAGAAGTTTGTTACCAAGCTAGCAACGGTATCGGGCAATAGCATATTCATTGCCATCAGAATGGAGGAAGTAGCTCCAAAGGCAGCAATAGACTAGAAACACGTTTTTATAAAGTGCCATTAACCAACGTGAACCTGTGTAAAGGTAGCATGCCGAAATACTATTCCAAAAGTATTACCAGGGACATTAAATACCTTTTTTTTTTACAAGAAAATGAACCCATTTTCTCAAATTGTCAGGATAAGACTATTGCATTCATAAATAACACAGTAATTCAACAGTTATTTCTAACTTTGCATAAAATACGAAACATAAAATATCTTGAATAAAACAACCAGGAATTCATAAATAGTCCAACTTCTTTAAATGCTGTGGATCTTATATTACATTAGACCAACGATACAGGTTAAAAAAATTCATTTAATAAAACATACTTCCCAAGTAGTTAATGTGGTCACAACTCCTTAATACGTAATGATTTATTGTTTGTTTGTTTAATTATGCACAAAGCTACACAAGGGCTATCTGTGCTCTGCCCACCACGGGTATCGAAACCCGGTTTCTAGCGTTGTAAGTCCGCAGACATACCGCTGTGCCACTGGGAGGCTAAATGATTTATTTGGTCTTAACTCTTGTAATAGGTGATTTATCTACTCATAACACTTAACTTTACTTGATTAATGGTTGCATTGGTTATAACTATGGCAGGTAGTTAATATAGTTATAACACTTAGCTAATGATTTATCTCGTCATATTTTTTTAAACAGGTGATTTATCTCGTCATGTTTTATCTAACAGATGATTTATCTCGTCATATTTTATCAAACAGATGATTTATCTCGTCATATTTTATAAAACAGATGATTTATCTCGTCATGTTTTATGAAACAGATGATTTATCTCGTCATATTTTATCAAACAGATTATTTATCTCGTCATAAAAATTACTTATGGTTATTTCTTCCTAATTCTTAACTTAGGCATGGCAGAGTCTAGTATTCAGCGTGCTTGAATTGTAAATCCTAGAGTTCATGGCTCGTATCCCATTTCAACAAAAACACACTCTGTACTTTTGAGCTGTGGGCACACTACTAGAGTGGCAGTCAAATTCTACTATTCAGTCAGGTAAGAGTAGTCCAAAAGTTGACGGTGGGTGTTGTTGACTAGCTAACTTTCCTCTAGTCTATCAATATAAACTTCAAAAACGATTAAAGACAAACAGCCCTCTGCGTAGATTTGCGCGAAAATTCTGAAATAAGCAAATAAACTCTTAACTTGTGATTAATCAGACTAATTAATAACACTTAGTTCTGAGAAACAGATAAAACAAAAATACAACATTGTGGTAAGTTTTCTTAACCTGTCATTATAACAAATGTATTTATGTTTGACAAATATACCTCAAAATATCACAAAATATTTCTTTTTTTTTCATACAGATACGCATAACTGCATCTTAGCTGAAATCTACAACCTATCAATGCAAGCGTTTGACAGTTGATACACGTGTGATATTCTCAGGTATTCTGTTTTCTGACAGGTAAAAATAATAACTGTTCTAACAAGAGATTCGGCAGAAAATGTATTACAAGATTAAATTGAATTCTGACCTGTAGATCTGAGGAAGGTACGCTAGCAGGAAGGTAATTTTGTATAAGAAAGAAGACTGCTGACAAGTAAAGGTTGAAGAGAAGCGGAGTAATTACACATCATTGCTTCGCCCCCGTGTGGATCTTAAAGACTTCAGTTTGAGAGTTTTGACAGAGTACAGAAGCAGTCATTTCATCATGAAGGGGATTCAAAATTCGGATGAACCTTCCAGGGCAGCCGAGTTTGTCAAGAATTTACCATAATACTTTACGGTTGAGGGAATCAAATGCTTCGGTCAGAACTATAAAGCTCATGTACAAATCCTGGTTTTGCTCTCTACACTTTGTCCCTATCCAAGCAGGGGCCGACATGTTGGAATTGATATTGATGCTCT
>NW_013669136.1:117495-119628 GCF_000517525.1 Limulus polyphemus
TTAAAGTGCCATCTCTGGTTGTACTGATATTTTTACACGAGTTTTAAAAGTGTCATCTCTGGTGTTACTGATATTTTTACACGAGTTTTAAAAGTGTCATCTCTGGTGTTACTGATATTTTTACACGAGTATTAAAGTGCCATCTCTGGTTGTACTGATATTTTTACACGAGTTTTAAAGTGCCATCTCTGGTTGTACTGATATTTTTACACGAGTTTTAAAAGTGTCATCTCTGGTGTTACTGATATTTTTACACGAGTATTAAAGTGCCATCTCTGGTGTTACTGATATTTTTACATGAGTATTAAAAGTGCCATCTCTTGTGTTACTGATATTTTTAGGATACAATGAACTTTCTTAAAATTACATAGAAAATGTATGACCTCGTTAAAGTTTTTTTTTAACTAGAAATACACTAATCGTAGAATTAAGCATTCAGCTTCACAACTTTGTTAAGTTGTAGTTGTAAACAGCAATAAAGTTCCAACGGAAAACAGGTTGACTGAAGAAATTGTAAGATAAAAACCTCTAGGATGATATATATTAATGTCTAAGAATATCTACTAAGGTTAAAAACTGCCCGACATTTCAGCGACGACTGGTCATCATTCTCAAGGGTCTACCAATATATAAGTAAATATCAATATATATCATTGATATTCTATAATACTAGATCACACATTGACGCTGTAATCTGTGTAATGCACTGAAGCCAGTTACGTGTGCATACTGTCAATTTGGTAAGATCAAAATATTAACATATCGACTAGTCTCAGTGTTTAATTTTTTATTCTAGAAAAGTGCCGAGTTATGCAACCTACTCTTGTATAAACCGTACAAACACTTTTCGCGGACGAAAACGTTAATCACGAAAAACATTTCACAAGGAAGTATTTCTTTTTTTAGCAATATAATCTGTGACAGGGCTTAGAAATATTTAAACTTTAATACCTCCATACATAAATTTTAATTTGTTGAATCTCACGCAAAGCTATTCGAGAGATATCTGCGCTAGCTGTGCCTAATTTGAAAGTGATAGACTAGAAAGAAGGTAGTTTATCAACACAACCCACCACCAACTCTTGGACTACTATTTAGCAACAACAAGTGAGATTGACTATCACATTATTACATCCCACACTTGAAAGGCTTAGCATGTTCGGTAACAAGATTCGAAACACCGACCCATAGGTTACGAATCAAACACCCTAACCATAAGGACATACCAGGCTTTATATTAAAGTAATTTAAAATATTAGTGTAGAAGATAATAGACATATTCCAAACTGAAATATCACAAGTTCAATATTTAAAGATTAAGAGCCCCTCAGTGGCACAGCGGTATGTCTGCGGACTTACAGCGCTAGAAAACGGGTTTCGATACCCGTGGTGGGCAGAACACAGATAGCCCTTGTGTAGATTTATGCATAATTAAAAAAACAAAGATTAAGATATGAAACTATATAATAGTAAGATAGCGATAAAAAGAAACAGTCTCAGTGAATTTTAATGACTGATAGCTACGAAAAAGTTATTTCACAGCACTCAAGGTGAGGTTCTAAATTAACAAAACTTAACATGTAAAGACAGATATTAAACTTGGATCAAACAGTGTCTTACAATCTCAAATCTTACACATCAGACACCACTATCTTAGTTTTTGAAGATATGATTTTATTTGTTTGTTTGTTTAAGTTAAACATAAAGCTAAACAATGGGCTAACTGTGCTCTGCTCACCACGTGTATCGAAACCCGGTTTCTAGCGTTGTAATTCCGCAGACATACCGTCGTGCCATTGGGGGCAAAATTTAAGTCAAAAGCAGTGAATATCAACATTCCCTGATCACCTAATTAACATGAAAACGGTGAGTTGAAAAGAAATTTCACTCATAATCAATTATAGGGTAAAATAAATTAGTATGATATAAGTTGAAAGGCTACACGAATTAACTTATAATTCTACTTTGTAAGTTTCGTGTACTTCAATTTGTTTGATTTGAATTTTTAAACGTATACATTAAACCAATACTTATTTCAAAACGTATTGCAACGAAATTTTACTCCTAGTTTTATGAATAATGTTTTAGAAAAAATTCAAATTAATTTTGGGGCCGCAACGCTAAAGTGTACCT
>NW_013669137.1:0-6479 GCF_000517525.1 Limulus polyphemus
CAACTGCTGTAACTTCTCTTCTTGTTTATTTTCTTTCTCTTCTAATAACTGCTGTAATTTCTCTTCTTGTTTATTTTGTTGTTCGAGCTGCCACTGTTGCAGGTTTTCTTGCAACTGCTGTTGTCCCTCTTCTTGTTTCTTTTCTTTTTCCTCCAACCACTGCTGTAATCTATCTTCTTGTTTATTTTCTCGTTCGAGCTGCCACTGTTGCAGGTTTTCTTGCAACTGCTGTTGTCTCTCTTCTTGTTTCTTTTCTTTTTTCCTCCAACCACTGCTGTAATTTCTCTTCTCGTTCTTTTTGTTTCTTTTCTTTTTCCTCCAAGAACTGCTGTAGTTTCTCGTCTTGTTTCTCTTCTCGTTCTTCTTGTTTCTTTTGCTGTTCTTGTATTGCTGCCATCAAATCTGCTAAGCTGTAGTTTCCATTTTTTCGTTTCCATTTTTTTATCCCACTCCTGTTATGTCTCTGTATGTTCGTTTGTTTATTTTTCTGCGATACAAGTCCTTTCTTAAATAAAACTTGTTTATTCTTACGCAATACAACTTTGCAATACACTTAATTTTCACAGCTACTTTGACTTAAACACGCACTATAGTTCACAACAATTCACTCACTTTCTACCGCGCTTGACTCAATTGTCCGTCTCTATCTCCGCCTGTCAGCAACTATAGTTCCGATCTCTGTATCTGCTATCCTCGGTTCCCGCCGACCGTAACTGCTGTCCTTGGTTCCTCCCTCTCTCCTTCTCCGCTTCTTCCCTTTGTCTAGCGCACTTATATACGATAATACCGGCCGCATAGCTTGTTCGAGAATCTTCTAGACACTCATCACGTGCTACTAGCGTCACTTGACTTCCGCTGTCGTAACACACTAGCGTTTATCGCGAATCTTCTAGATACTCATTACGTGTTACCAACGTCACGCGACCCCCGCTGGAATGGGCGGCAACTGCCTGTTGTAGAAAAAACACAAGTGTAGAGGACGACGTTTCTAAAGTCTTCCATCTTTAGGTCAATGTGAGTCCACAAATCACAAAATACGTTGCAGACATTTAGGTTTCATATCCTTTAAGCCCCAAAGGAACATGTATTTTGATATGGCAGGAACTTAAAAATATAAATGTATTCATTTAAAGAATTAGATTTGTTACAAACATGCCGCTATAACAATTGATGCGAAAAAACAAACGAATAATACGATGTAAACAAACTTGACTAAGCAGCATTAATAGCTGCAACCTATGAATAAACTGGCTAGTTAGTCAATGCCATACGTATAACCAGTTTAATCATATTGAATATTTTTTGGTCTCATTAATAAATTCATAAGAACAATTTAATTTCTTTCACTTGAATATTAAAAAAAGAGAATTAAATATATATATACAAATTTGTATTTTATAGCATTCCTTATTGTAATAGAGGGCGCACAAGGTAACAATGTGCTCTGCAACGAAGGAGTGTTTTTACACAGTATTCCTCTAAAAATCTACTGTAAATTACGTTAAGCATTCCACAAAACATTGTTTTTATGCATCACTTTAATATTTAAGGAAAATTTATTCTATAGTTTTTAACTAACTTTCTCAAGACTATGCATGAATATTTTATTTTAACATCGATCAGTTTTCGACACCCACATTCTTCAACTTCTTGTAAGTTAACTGGCAATAGTAATACCACCACTGGTACTGTGGTAGTGGTATGCCAGTGAAGTTTTTCCTGACCTCGGTCGTATAACTATAAGTTACATAGCTGTTTGTATGTTGCTTTATGACAATAGCTCATAGGTCTGAGCATAATTGGGCCTTCCTGGGTTAACTAACTTGAATAGTAAGAAGAAGAAGAAAACTGGTGCTTGTAAATAAATAAATTAACTTTAAAAATATGAAAGTATAAAGGGCAAAACTATGATAGTTAATCAGGCTCATAGATTTTGTACTTCTGCAAGTTCTTGTATTCGTAGTACTAGAACTGGTATTCGTATGAATAACATTTAATTTCCAAAGGGTTGAAATTTTTAATGGACCAAGACCAAGGGAATGTTCCTCGACATGTTATGCCGTGGGTTAGTTATACATTTTGCTTTAGTTGACCAATAATAATGAGACATTATAGTATGATGACATATTAAGAAATGTTTCTTACACCTTAATGTCAGAGATGAACTGTTGTTAGGTTTGTTTTTGTTTGTTTTTTAATTATGCACAAAGCTACACAAGTGGTATCTGTGCTCTGCCCACCACGGGTATCGAAACCCGGTTTTTAGCGTTGTAAGTCTGCAGACATACCGCTGTGCCACTGGAGGGCAGTTGTTAGGTAGGGTTTACTTTTTATGTATTCTTGTTATACATAAAAATTATGAATTAAAGGTCCCATGAAAAATGCATCACCTAAACTTTCTAAAGGCATTTTTCTAAAAAGTCTTATGTTTCTTTTTCCTCTTTCTTTCTAAATTTTAATAACCTACAGAATATAAAGATCTTGGTTAATTTTCTAACTTCTTTTTTCTCTCGTAGATATTGTTACGTCTCTGGTCGTTGGTTAATTTTCCGTAGAAATACTTTCCGAAAAACTTCAGCGATACAAGTCCTTTCTTAAATAAAACATTTTCAAATATAATCTGTGTAATAGTGTCAATGACTTTAAAATTAATTAATTAATTATTTTTTGTGTAAAATGATATGATACAATGATGAAATAATTCGAACAGACGAACTCTCTTATAAGCCAATCAGAGCAGTCGTTCTCAAGTACACACCTCGTCAGTTTAGCAGGAGACCTGGAAGACACAGTTGGAAGTATACATATACTGCACGAGAGTTGAAGACATCGTTTGAAGTGTAAGTAACGTTACTTATCATTACAGGATTGTATTCAGCAGAAGGTATTATTTTATAGTACAGAAACAGCTTATCGTAAGAACCTTAATGTTGAAAAAACTCAAATAACAAAAGAAAAATAACACTAAGTAGAATAAAATCCTTATGTAATTTTAAGTATTGTTCAAATGCACAAACAGTTTACATATATTTATTATTATTTTTACAGAGAGTGGTTGTAATTCACTGGCATGTAACCTAGTATTACGGTAACAAACGTACTCTTCTTTCGAAACAAATAACGTAACAGAAGTAAGTAGTTATTGATGGTAAGCAGAGTGTCATTTAGAAAGGAAAATGTTAAAAGATTTCTAGCGTGTGTTTAAGTTAAAGTGACTGTGGAAATTAAGTGTATTGCAAAGTTGTATTGAGAAAGAATAAACTAAATTTTCACGAACTCCATAATTGTTCAATAAAGATAGATAAATAAAGAGTTAAGTAATATTTCGAAGGAAATGAAAACCGCAGGGCTTATGATATATTTTAAATCTTCAGTGTACCTGGATTTAGGCATTACACATAAAAGTACAATAATTTAGAACAGTTGAGATAATTTTGTTTGCCTGTTTCGAATATCCCCCAAAGCTATACAAGGGTTATATGTGCTAGCCGTCCCCAATTTTGAACTGATACAGCATAAAGGAAGGCAGTTCAAATGATATTTTAATAATTGTTTACCAGTATAGAGATTAGTGTAGTTGTATATGTAATGTGATATATAAGTAAAGTAATAACAAGAAAAAAGCTTATTTCTGTCTTTCAGATAAAGCTAATTAGATGTACTTTGACTTTGGGCTATTATTTGAGTTCCCCCTGATACATATTATTGAGATTTCAAATAGATGTGAAGCCCAACCTATCATTCAATTCACCACTTGTTACTGAAGTATACCAGTTTCAGGGAATTCCACCCCCACCCACTTCATATGTAACCCTGGACAAGAGCATACATACACTAGAGTGCATACTTTCAATATAACATAAAATAACGGCACCAACGTTTCCACGTGCACGATAATTTTATTGGTATGATGTTAAAAAAGAAACGCGCTCTACATGTTTCGATGGACAACATGATCCATCATCCTTGTGAAACAAACAAAAAAGACACATGAGGTTCTTTAAGTACTCGATTATGCGTTTTTTTATTTTTAATTTTTTTATTTCTCATAGTCCTTACGGACCGTTGAGCCGATGGCAGATCTTGCTCTGCCATCGTTTCTAAAGCTGTTTCTTACGTCAAGGATGCAACCCACTTGACAGCCTTCCCTCTTTGAAAGGACGAGCATGTTCGGTGTGACGGGGATTCGAACCCGCGACCCTCAGATTGCGAGTCGAGCGCCTTAACCACCTGGCCATGGCGGGCCACGAGTATACGTACATGTACAATTAGCATATTGTACAGTGGCGCCACTTACATAATATAATTCTAAAAATTCACTACCGTGGTACATGGACCTAAATCTCTCTTCAAATTTGACGACACCAGCGTTTCCACATGCACGATAATTTTATTGGTATGGGGTTAAAAAAGAAACTCGCTCTTACATGTTCTGGTGGACAACATGATCCAACATTTTCAAGAAATAAAGAAGAACACGTGTGGTTTATTTATGTAATCGGGTAGCGCTTTTTTGTTGTTGTTATCGTAACAGGGATTTAGTCTTTGAGGGAAAGCAGCTTTTCTAAACTATGGCACTATTTCCAAAATCGAATTCCAGGAATTAATTTTCGTAGGATCATTAAAAATGAATTAAATATAAGAGAATCGTTAGAAATTCTTTTAAAAAATTTTATTTTTTATTTTATGAATTCCAAGCTCGATCTAGCTTTCCATTCACCACTTGTCATTTGTGTCTATATTTTGTTTTTTTCAGTAAACTTGCATAAGTATTTGTTACTTAGTTTCTGAGCCAAAACTTTATGTTTGAAATGTGCTTAATTTTTGACAGCTTTCCTGATTTTATATTTTAACTTACCTAAATATCTCAGCAGCTAAACTTATATCAGCTCGATCATTACACTGCCAGCCCATTTTGTCAAATGTTGTTAGTTAACTTTTCCCTTTCTGCAGCTCTTTATTTTTCTTTCTTTCACTCTTTGCTCTTCATAATTACAAGTTTATTCAGTATTCTGTCGGCAGATACTCCCTAAAGTGCTTGGACCTGCCAGACTTTGGAGTTTGTTCTTTTATTCTAAAGTAGCTACAAACTCCCTAATTGACTTGAGTTCACAACTGTCACATTGGTAAGCCAGGACTGAACCGAAAACAAATTTCTACAACGTATTCAAGCATATGATACATGAAAGTACGGGTGTACTAATTCACAATGATGAAAGGAAAAAAGACAAGACTCTGTTTAAAGCTATTGCAAAAATAAACCCTTTATGTTTTGAAGAAAACAGAATTAAAGACAGTTGCACCGGTGGAAAAGTATTACACTAATTATTGTGAAGGTACAGTAAGGGGGGAATGGACTATACTTATTGCTAAACATAACTGTTTGTACTGACCTATTTGAAGAAAAATAACACACAATCAGCAACAAATATAAACGAGACTTTCACCAAACTGCACTAAGAATTCACCCTCACTCTCTGTAGTTATCCAATAAGAATTCGCCCTCTCACTCTATGTAGTTGTCCAATCAGATTTACCAAGAATATTGCATCACAATTTCGATGAAGAGGAACCCACTTTGAGACTAATAATGGTTGGAGACGGCTTGAATGGGTAATGAAGAAAAACTTATATTAAGGTTTTTCTTCATTACCCATTCAAGCTGTCTCCAACCATTATTGCATCACAGTATTCTGAAAATACCTCTGCTCGTAGTGTAGTCCTCTATGCACCTGGTGAAGTAAAACACGATACCACTATCCCATGAAACTATATGTAATTTCCATAATCAGATGTTTCCACAAACTGTAACACAATATCTCTATTTGGTTAACTTGTGTTCATGGTTACAGATGAGGAGTGGAATTCTCCGAAACTAGTATAACCCAATAACACACGTTGATCAAAGTGTAGATTGAACTGGATCTCCCTTGAACTTAGACTTCGAAATTAAATAATTTTCGGAATGCTAAGTTTATTTATTAGTAACATCTAAGACTGAATTTATTACATGCCCTCAACCTGAGTTGAAATGTTCCAAATTAGACCTTATTAGGAAACATACACCACAAGAAAGTGAGATATATGGTATTTGTAAATTGCACACTTCTCTCCAAAGTCAATGTTCCTTCTCAGATTTTACATCCTTAAGGGTTTTATAACATCCATGGCTAATTCAAAGTTGTTAGTTTTTAATGAGTATCTTTTCCCTTTATCACACAATACATTTCATCCCTCATACATTCCAGGAAGTACAATCTATTTCTAGTTTTAAATAACGTTATTCCATTTTTTTTATGTTGCTGCCCTGTTTGAAGGTGATATTAGCTATGTTTATCATTATTTTCCTGGCTTTAGTTAATCCATAGCTTTCAGCAGTATTATAACACTTAGCAATCGATGTGTTCGAAGGAAAACGAAGTTTCATAATAAACAAGATTATGACCCTTATGATATACAACATTGTTTATTGACAAAAA
>NW_013669137.1:7479-9982 GCF_000517525.1 Limulus polyphemus
AATGAACGATTCACGCGCTTTACTTACTACCGCGCTTGACTCAATTGTCCGTCTCTATCTCTGCTGTCTGCAATTATCTATATCTATATATGCCGTCACTTCTCGCCGGTCTTATATACACAAAATAGAGGGTGTATCTAGCAAACGCTAGGACGTTCGATAGGTTCCTCGATCTTTCTAGAACTCCAGCGCATGCTCCCAGCGTCGCTCAACTTCCGCTGTCGTAACAATATTATTAGATGTATTTTGATGAACTCAATTAAAAGCTTAGAATGGATATATAGTTTTAGAGAATTTAAATTTAAAATAATCAAGTAATATTTTATAACTTTTTGCCCAATACTAAGACTTGTTAGGTTTTTAGATATGGTTGTTTTCTAAAACTAACATGTTTTTAATTGAGAAACATGATGCAAAGAAATATAGAGTCCTTAATATATTTCAAGTTTTTTTTGCAGTCTTATTGTGTGTGTGAGCCAAAAATGAAATATATCTTGGTAAATAGAGGAATCATGAGTGATATTGGTAAAGGGGTGATAGTAGGTAGCATTGGGACACTTTTCAAGTCCATGTAACAGTCATAAAAATTGATCCATACATCAACATAGATGCTGGATCATTTTTCCGATATGAACACGGTATGTTGAAGCGAAATGTATGAATGGAATTGAGTTCACAACAAGTTCTGGCTAACACATGCCATTATGATAAGGCAGGTATCTTGCATCCATTATTTCATTTAATAGATATTTGATTCGGTTTGACATGTAGTTCTGGAGAGAGCATGTGTTTTCTGTTCTTACTTGTTGCCACTAGTTTCTACAAAATTTGTATTGAAATGAGTTTTGAGTTTGTAGAGGTTAATGAAGTCAAAGTGTTGACTTAGTAGACGAGATTTGGGTTAGATCATATGTATTGGATTCTTATTTATTGCTTGTGGTCTTTAAGAACATCAATTTGGTTTAATTGTGTCAGGAAAACAAATTGAGAATGATCTGGAGAAAAAATGAGTGTCTGTTATTTCTGTTAATGTGTTAGAATTTGTTATTAGAGATTATTTGAAAATTTATAATGCACACCCTAGTTAAAGAAAAGGTTTGTCTTACCGCAATGCTAAGTTTCAGAAAGGGGCTGTCTCACTATCATGCTAATTGAAGGAGGGGGTTTGTCTTTCCATCTTACCAGTTTTTCATGAGATTGAACAAATGACTGAGTTGTTGAAAAGAGGGAAGGTCTAAAGGAACATTATTTTGATCTGATATGAATGTGCTTAGTGGGATATTTCATGAGTTTGTTATATAATTTTCTTTTGATACATTTCCTGAAAAAAGCTGATACAGAGGAAAATGTTTTAGTTAAGAAAAATCACAGTGAATGTTAAATGAGGTTGGAAATTTTGTTTCATTAGTGGGACCTGCACAGTTGTTCATTTAAGGTAGAAAATGGAAAGGATTTGTGTGAGAAGAATATGTATGTTAGGGAGAGAGATAAAAATCCCGTGTCTAAATGTGATAAGGGGTAACAGGTAACTTGGATTTATCTATTGTACTTTGAGGATAAACACATAACATAATGTTTGGGACAACGTCCTGTCCTATCCTCTGAACTAAACTAAAACTATTAATAAATAAATAATAATAATAAAATCTTAAAGCCAGCCCTTATCATTCATATACTTATCAAGCTTTCTCTTAAAATCACTTATATTTATTGCTTCCACAACATTCGAAGGCAACCTATTCCAAAGGCCAAACACCCTGTTAGAATAAGGAAACTGTCTTAGCTGAAGATGACTCCTACCCTGCCAAAATTTATATTTGTGTCCCCAAGTCCTACCATTCTCAAGTATGAAAAAAGATGATACATCAACACTATCAATTCCCTTTACAATCTTAAACACGTCAACCAGATCCTCTCTAACTCTTTTTTTTAAAGAAAACAATTTGAGAGATTTTAATCTCTCCTCGTATGACAACCCGTCCATCCTAGGCACCATTTTAGTAACCCTTTCCAACGATTCGGTGTCCTTCCTAAAGTAAGGAGCCCAAAACTGAACACAATACTCCAAATGTGGCTTAACCAGTGACCTATACAATGAAATTATAACCTTTTTAGACTTGTAATCAATATTACTGTAGGCAGTAGCGTAGCAAGGGTTCTCAGCACCCGGGGGCAAATACACTTTTGGCGCACCCACCTCTGAAATGTTTTGATTATTTGTGTTGTGTCTCATTACCCACTTAATGACAATTAATTACCGCCTTACACAGGCCTAAAATAAAGTCGCAATATAACATCTCACGATATCACAACTGTAAACCTGGAACTAATGAAGTATAGCCTACTAGGTGTATTTACATAATTTATAAACCATTTTGATATTTATGTCATTCAGTGTTGTTCAAAGTCACATAGCTAGAGTAATCTTTCAAGCATGCAGAATAAATTTCTGTTATATTTCTAGTTTTGAAACTTATGTTTTATATGAGAAGCCAGTCACTTG
>NW_013669137.1:10906-12380 GCF_000517525.1 Limulus polyphemus
GCTGCATTTTCACCTGACATTTGTTTGTTTATATTTTTCTTCTTTCAATTGTCAATACCCATGTTTCACATTGATTCTTGTCCACTTTAAGTGCTTCTTGACAGGACTTTTCAAGTGATTCTATCAATTTCTCTTTCAAGGAATCAAGATCAGCAGCTGCTTCTCTAAAATTCATTTTTGGGTCCTGAAGACGTTTCTGCACTCGATTGATAGATGATAAAAGATTTCTCCAAAAATGCAAATATACAAGAAAATCAAATGTAAGAATGCGTTGCAGAATATTATGAGCACCACATTTTGTTTCAGCCGTGTTGCCATTCTCACTTAATTGCTCTAACAGTCCTAGCAATTCATTCAGTTTTTCATGTACAACTTTTACTGCCTTTTCTCTTGCACTCCGCCGTGTTTCTGATTCACTCTTGACAGAGATCTTAAGCTCCTGCTGCAGTTCGTCCCATCGAGTTGTTGAATGAGTAAAGAAATTATAAATGGCTTCAATCATACCAAAAAGGTAATAACTGTTGTTTCCTGACTTGCAGCATGAAGACATGCTAAGTTCAAACTATGGTTGTCACAGTTTATAAACACAGCTTTTGGATTTTTGTTCAGAATTCTTTGTTGAACGCCCGACAGATGACCTGACATGACAGCAGCATTATCATAACATTGTGAACAACAAACATAATTTGAACCAATGCTGCATGCAACATACCACGTGACACACACAAATCAGAATTTAGGTGTGTTCTTTTAATACTACTTTTAGATTAAGAAATTAACTAATGTATAATACAAACATTTTAATTATAATCTACAATTTGATATCAAACTTATTGACATAAAATCATAAAATAGTAGTTCAATAAAATTTTGAACGCAGGTCAACAAACGAAATGACATGGCCTTTGACCCGTGACGAAAGGATTAATAAGCATCTTCAGTAATACTAAAGTGGACCATTGGGAAAAATAATGCAAACTGAGAACTAGGTACACTGTGTGTGTACCCCCATTTCCATCACTGCTTTCTGTATTGTTTTCTGAAATGAATTCAAATAATCTGTTATTGTATTAACTTGATTATAATAGAGAGTTTGTTTCATGAAAAGGTTCCAATACAATGATTGTGATTTTTGTACAATAAATTGTAAAAAGGTTTTTAATTTTATTTTAGATAAGTGAAGTATACACCTGGAAAAAAGTTAAGCACCCCCGTGTTTTTTTCAAGTGATTCAGATTCGACGTTCTTGTGACTGATTATAAATTACCATTCAATCTAAACGTGTTTATCAAATGAAATTATGCATTATTGGGCACAAGAAAACAAGATTATCACCAAAAAATAACAATTTTTAATTTACATTCAATCTAAACGTGTTTATCAAATGAAATTATGCATTATTGGGCACAAGAAAACAAGATTATCACCGTAAAATAACAATTTTAATTTACATATCATGACATCAAAATATGGA
>NW_013669137.1:13380-22032 GCF_000517525.1 Limulus polyphemus
GCTCAACATCATGAAAATTAAACCTTATTTTCAATAAGCAATCCTGAAAAATATTTGGGGGTGCTTAACTTTTTTCCAGGTGTATATATGTATTAGATGATGTACAGAAATAGATTTGGATCTTGGAAACCAGGAATGGTTACTTGGAATGTAGTTTTCTGTATTGTTTTTTTTTTTAATAGGTGGGACAAAGACTATGACGATAATTGAGAAAGCTATAAATAAAGGAATTTTATATACCAGTGCAGTTGATTACGACCTTTATTTCGTATTTGTTCTTATAATATTTTTTTGCAGACTATTAAAGCACAAAGTTTATCTTAGCATAGAACTTCCAGTAAAAGGCTTATTATTTTGGAAAATCTAAGATATTGTTACGACAGCGGAAGTCACGTGACGCTGCTGGCGTGGTGAGTTTCTCGCCCTAACTAACTAATGAATGAATATTTGCTGTAAAATTGTTATCGATGCTATAAGTGTAGCTATCAGTTTAGCCGCCAATTTTGATTTCATTCCTTTAAGTCTCACACTCAGTCCTTTTGTGGCCTCACTTTTTTTTTCACACCTAAGGTGTTTTTGATTAGATATCATGACTTTTTATCAATACCCACCAATAAGCCACAATAAGTAAGAAAGTGACACTCGATAGTAACAAACGTTAGCTTTACGATCGCAAACTTATTACTCAGAACAGTTAAGTATGTTTTGTTCTATCAAATAAAGTTTCCGTACTTGAAGTGTAAAGGTGTTTTCTGCTTTAAATCAGCGATCTTTAATCCGAATAACAAAAAACTAAAAACGGTCCACTTTTACTCTCAGGTGAAGCTGTAGTAAAAATATCACGTTACTTTTTGCGTAGGAGTGCGCAAAAAATTGAGCGGTTTTTGTTGAATAACCTTGCACATGTGGCATATATTTAGACCAAATGAGACATCTAATTGTAGGTTGTAAAGATCTATCAGTGTACCAAACTTTAAAAACTCCATGAAAAATTAAGTATGTTTTTCTATCAGATAAAGTTTCCGTACTTTTGGTTCGAAGAAGAAAAAAGGGAAGAAATTCAATCAAAAATCGAGATTTTTATACCTCGTGTATTTCTTAATGGATTGCCTTTAAATATGGTATGCGAAGTAAGGGTCCAGTAGAGCATATGCATGTGATAGTTTGGATTACCACAGTCCGAACTACAGAAAGTGCAAAATCGCTAAACTATTACTCCTGTTAATAACACATAATGTATCCTGTTGATTGTTTCTCGTTAGCAGTGCTGTACGTAGTTCAGATGTGTTTTGATTGTGCTCTCGTCCCGCGTTTTTTATTAATTTTTTCATACGAAATGGAAATGTCATGTTTATCTTTTACTACCGTTTTATTTTTTCACGTTTTCAGTGATAACTAACCTTGGCTATTCTTTTTATTTAATTGAATCATTTACCAATTTTTATCATTTAATGATGAATACCGCAGTTAATGTTACCACTTCGGAGGTTCTACAACCTAACATCAACACAATTACATAAACTTCAGGTGGAGGAACTCGACTGAGAAATTTTCGGTCTTAATTCGTCGGAAGTTGAACCTCTTGTGTTGTAAATGTCATGTAGTGCTCAGGGTTTTTTTTGTTATTTGAAATTAGCTTAACTTTGCATCCATCACTCTGCATGAAGTTAGTTTCCAATATACACTCGTCTTGATGTCAATCACTCACATCATGAAATGTGGAGAAGTTTCCTACAGTAAGGGTAACTTCCAACTTCTCTCTTACTGGAACTTAATGTCCACTTGCTGTTCACATCATTCCATCTTCTTTCATCATTACCAGAGGAAATTTCCCATCTTTCATTACATGGTGCAACATTAGAGCAGATGATTTTCTGGAATATGAGATCATTGGCTAACACAGCTTAGATCTGCAAGTTGTACCATATAGTGCCATATGCTGGGGAGGTTTACAGATCATCAAGTCGAAATCACACTTTGCCATGCTGTTATTAGAAGGTGGAAACAACATGGATATGCTTAGTTACCAGTTATAAATAAGGCTGATAAGTATAGGTCCTACAACAGCGAGGCTTTTCGATAGTGAAGAGATAATTGGGATAAAGTACGATATGGAATGTGTTTATACTTTTTGTACTATTGCTATGATTACATCTGTTTCTCTTAACACCATGGTGTTGATTAGCGTTCTTAACCTCCATATATTTATTTAAAATAGATTTCCTATTCTTTTATTGAACAAAAATGGGAAAAAGAATTACTGCAATTCCATTAGAGTGGTATATAACCCCTCATGAAAGATTGTATATTGTAATATTTCCACAAAGGCCATGAGATGCGATGTTTGTTAGGCCCCCTCTAGATTCAAACTAAGCCAAGACTAGTTCTAGGAATAAGAATGAATTAGGGTAGTGAAGAGATAATTGGGATAAAGTACGATATGGAATGTGTTTATCCTGAATAAAGAGGAGAAAGGAGAACAGGAAGCGAAAAAAGAATGGATAAAGAAATTGGAAAAGGAAAGAAAGGTAAATTAGAATCTAAATCTTTGATAATGGTTTACATGATGTAATGTTTTTTCTTCTTCTTTAGCTCTGTTTAGGTATAATATATAAATTACCTCATAATTATATATATAGATTTAATTCCAGAGTTACCAACAGCTAAGTTATATGCATATGCACAAATGTGACATGTATTTAGTTTAGACACTTTTCATAGTTACCAACTATGTAGGTTTAATACATATCATCATACTTGATTTTAAGTACAGAGTTAGCTTGTGTTTTGTTTTGTTGTATACAGTGTTACCGTGTGTCTATTAAAAGCATAGGCACAATGCTACTATGTGTTAGTTATAGATCTAGTGTTTAAGTTTAATTTACATTACAGTTACTGTGACTTAAATTGTAAGCGTTTATTTAATGTGTACAATGCATTTAGTCTGAGATAGGAACTAATGTATTGGTAAGGTCAGCCCCAGTATTAAACAATCTGGAGCTTAGTTGGTGCAACATTAGAGCAGATGATTTTCTGGAATATGAGATCATTGGCTAACACAGCTTAGATCTGCAAGTTGTACCATATAGTGCCATATGCTGGGGAGGTTTACAGATCGTCAAGTCGAAATCACACTTTGTCATGCTGTTATTAGAAGGTGGAAACAACATGGATATGCTTAGTTACCAGTTACAAATAAGGCTGATAAGTATAGGTCCTACAATAGCGAGGCTTTTCGTTTGTGGGATAATATCTTTATACCTTATTAGTCAGCTTGTACTCACCTCAAGGAAGAAAGCCCCATTCTAATAGGTTACTGGTCCATATCACTTGTCTGCTTTGTTAAGGCAGACAGAGCTAGGAAAAGGAATTCTGAATAGTAAGTGGTGAATGTATTGCCTTCAAAGAACGATACATTTAAAAACAGCACCAGGACAGTGCCTGTGGGAGTAACATACCTCATATAATCGGTGGGGGTTTTGAGAAGGAGAATAACAGGGAAACCATGGCCTAAACACTAATCTGGTAAAATGATACATATGTAGAAAGTGGGTCAGACTTATACAGTCTCATATTATAACAGACTACTTTAATGTCAGTGGGAGAACAGGAAGCAAATACTGCTATGAGAAGCTCCTTAAATGTTATGACTTTCAAGAAACTAAACTGTTAGCCCTCGAGGAGTTCAGTTCACCCAGAAGATGAGATGACATTGCAGTTTGACATGGTAGTAACATCTGCTACGAACCATTTGACAGCTCTCAGGAGAATAATCACCATTGAAAGCCTTAACCAGTCTAGATAGCTCACCAGAAGTTACCACACACAAAAGGCAAAAAGGCGTGTTGGCTCCTACCTGACCTGTCTGAAAAAAAGTACCCTGTATCTAATGGTAGGAGATTTGAATGTCATACATCACACCTGGGACGCAGATAAAAACATCAATGGCAAATGTTTATATTTTTCTCCCCACAGTATAAATAACAGCCTTAAGTATCATTGAGCACCAAGGCAACAGAGATTCCTGTATTGACCTTACTTTTGCTAAATCTACCTTGAGTGTCATCTCTACCTAGTATAGGGGGACATAATATTAAGAGTGATTACCTCACGTGTGATTGAGATGCACGTAAAGACTGGAAAACAGCGATGTAAAGCAATGTAGAAATGCATACAAGTAAATACTAGGCAACAACTTCTGCAAAAGGATCACATCATACTGGTAGAACAGTGATACTAACAATGCCTGGAAAGCACAAAATTAAGCTCAGCCTGAATTCATGAAGATAAGGTATGACCCAACCTTGACAGAGGAGGCTAGGACTAGATGGAATAGAGTCTTTGACCTCTAAAGGCAACCAGTTTCCAAGGCTCCAGATATGAAATGAAATGAACTGTGCAGCAAGTTTATAGCTAGAATGCTAGCCTATTAGACTGATTAACTACTAGTATTGGAAGAGCAAACTGGATCAATGTTAATGAATTTGCAGCTGATACATGGGAAGGCTTTGATGCTACTCAGAACACCTTATTGCTTGTCAGTAACTTTAAATTTGGAAGATGCCTACAATGAAGTTTAAAATGCTCAAAATTCGCATCAGTGTAGTATGTTTCAGATGAGTCATTGTTTCACATAGTTGCATTGTAAAGCATGAAATCTGGCAGTCAAACTGGATCACTATCAATAACAGTTTGCATCAAGGACCACCACTCTAACCAGTCCTCTTTAACATCTACACCATGGGTCTATCCTGCCTTGACAGTCCAACCAGGTGCTGTGTGCTAACTAATATTAATTTTCAATCACAGCAAGCTACGTACTTAGAGCAAACTAAAAATCAACCTGCCAATAAGTATAGCTAATTAAATATACCTTTATCATGTTTCTACTTATAAAAATAAGTATGCATTGTTTCACCAGTAAAGAATATATTCGGCCAATAATATCTTGCAAAGTTCGGACAGCTTATTTCAAAACACATATATTAAGCTAACAATGCAAAACAATATCTATAATAAAAGTATTATAATAATAAATGAGATTAAAAAAGTAATGAGATCCGATATATTAAATAGTATAACCAATACTGTTAATGAAAGTAATAATAAATAAATATTATAGTATGTCTTACTAAGGAAACAGAAAAACATAGTCTTGAACACTAGTGTTGCAGAAGTAAATTTCTTTGAAACGTAACCCATTATAACATGCCTGTTTTTTCTCCAGTTCTACTTTACACGCCTTTTTACTAATGACATTCGTTAAGCTAATCCTATTGACTAGCCCCCCCCCCCAGTGGCACAGCGGTATGTCTGCGGACTTACAACGCTAGAAACCGGGTTTCGATACCCGTGGTGGGCAGAGCACAAATAGCCCATTGTGTAGCTTTGTGCATAACTACAAACAAACCTATTGACTAATGCTAGAGAAAAGTGTCATCTATGTTAAACTTATGACTACTCATGTTGTTGTTTCAACTGTGTCGCGTTAGTAGCAGTGTTTTTCTGTAATACAGCTAAAAACTAATGCTTATGGAGATACAAAATAATAAATAAGAAAATAATACTGAACCGTCTATTAAAACATAACAAGGTTAAATGCAATATAAATAAGACAACATACTATGTAATGTTTCTAGCACTATCAATCTTACTTTAACTAACCTCCAAGACTTAACAAACACACATATTTGGCTATAGAAAGTAATAAATAACATTAAATCTTGCAATGATGAACAAATTATACTGTATCTAACTAGCTGAGAGTAGTAGATATTGTAATATAACCTATTTGGTGTATTGGTATTAGGGAGAGAAAAGTTTTTAGATGCAGATCCGAAAGTGTGAATTTATTGAAAACTTTAAAATTAAATGTTTGTTTAATGATACTGATATCTATATCCAAATATTTTCTTTTGTATTTAGTAACAGAGCTTTTTTCTAGAATGAGTTTCAGTGGATAAATTTTCTCGTCTGTGTCTAGAAAACTTTGGTAATTCGCTATAAGAATAATATATATATAGGCATAACTGATGTGAAAAGCATTTCTACAGTCTTTTTTTAATAAGGTTTATAATATATGAAAATTCTAGTTTGAATAAATACAGATCTGCAACTTGTTGGTTGAGATTACCTCCCATTGGAATTCCCTGTACCTCTGGGAAGATATACTTGGCTAAATTGGACAAATGTATTATCATGTGAAAAATACATGGCCTGAAAAAATTCATTTAATGTACATACAGTGGCAGTTTTTTATGACATTGTCATAAAAAGTTTTGTGTTTACTGAAGCAGAGTAGTAATTTACCCAAATTATTAAAGGACTTTGAAATTGTTGATGAAAAACTTTTTAAATTTTATTTTTAGGAAGACTAAGGCGAAAATGATTGAAATCAAATATTTCTATTGTTATGGCTTAGAAGCTTTTAATTTTCTGATTATATTTAATGGAACTACCGATGATAATGAACGGAATAATACCTGTTATCTCTTTGATGATATTGTATTATTTCCTTAAGTGTTCTTTAATGTAGCAAAAGCAGTCAATGCACCGAAAGTTGCGACAGGTAATAAAGCAGATGAATATCACCTGTTTGCTCTACTAAAGTCTTGTGTGTTCCATCCTGGTATAGGCACTAACAGTGATCAATACGAGTCTATGCGGCGAGGTTAAAATAATGCAAAACACATGAGATATATTTCAGCTACGTTACCCCCATCAAGACCCTATTACATCTAATATGCCTCAGTAGCATTACAAAGCACCAACAGTGTTTACAAGCAATTTTTTTCAATTGAACCTTGCATTACATTTTCTAGCCAATGCCCTTTTCAATCTGAACATTCTAAATCCAAAACGAAACGACCAGATAGACACCAACCAAGCAGAGTACTGCTTAAAATCTACTTCAGGAAACAATCATGGATGGACAAATGCTATACAGTCATCACCAGGTTTCAGACACCCACATGGTGTAAATTCACCTGTCATCATAGCCATAGATGATTCCTCGCCCACAAATAGCGAGAGAGCAGATTGGATACTCATCATCTAATGGAGCAGTAATCTTCGCATAAGGCTGGTGGAGAATTTAAGCTTTCTAGAAGCAGTACAAGATGGAGCTGGAAGCCATAAAGCAAGCTTTCGTTTGGATTGCTGTAAGAAATTAACTGCAAATAGACAGTTCCACTAACATAATATTTACAACCGACTCACAGACAGTACTGCATAAAAGTTGTTGGTTTTTATATTGATGGCAGAAAGCTAAGAAGCTGCGTAGTAAGGCCACCACCTTGATCTATGTGTCAGGCCATGCAAGAGTAAAGCTAAGAGAAAGCTGACAAGTTCACAAGAAAAGTGTCTCTATCAAAAACGGCACACCACTACTAGCAGGATATCGACCTTCTCTGCACTAGCAATGCAAAAACAACCATGAAAGGTCTCCATTAACATTGAGAGGGAATGAGAATGAGTGAAAACCAAGTACTGTATAGTGTAACTATGAAAAGCAAAAGACAGGGAATCAATAAGATAGCATAAAACCAGAAGGTCACTGGTAATATCAGGAAAGGCACACTCTTCTACCACCTGTGAGGTAGCCAGATTCCACGTGAGGGGTCAGCACTTGTCGGGTCAATCCATGTGATTATCACTTAATACTCGACTCCTTATAAAAACCAACATTATCATCCAAATAATAATTTTTAGACAGGAAACTTCTTCACAATCAGAAATTTAACCAGCTGTCTTCTTAAAGCAACTGATGAACATTGATGTGTTTTTATTCTTTTGAGAACAAATAAATTAAAATAACTCTAAGTGACTTATATATATCACGAACTATTGAATTAAGATGGAGATTCTAAAGACACTTAATCAATCTAAAAATACCCACGACGAAGCGTTAATGAAAAGTTGCACGATATTTGCCCTTCTGAACAACTTAGTCCTAAGAACTGAAATTTAGTGTGCAAAAAGTGTTTACAACTGTGTGTGTGTTGATGAAGTTTTAAACGTAGGTATGTTTTACCGGGTAAGATAGACTTTTTGCGCTCACCAAACATATAGAGGATCTTTGCCAAAGAAAGCGATGGGTGCAACTGGTGCATTTATACTAAAACATCCAAAATTTTTCGTCTCTCATTGACACCCAATACTATAAAAAAGTCATAATCTTATGTATTCTGAAAGTTCATCTCCAAGAGATAAAAAATACTCCAGTGAGCGAGGCGTATTTAGCGAAGGGCCTATTACACGAACAGTAAACATTGGTCTCGAGAGTATGTGATTTTGGATTTAATTAACGATTTTAAATCGTTTAATTTTTATAGCAATTTATCTTTGTTTAAGGTATATCTATTAGATTGTTAATTTGACATATAATGAAAAACATGCGAAATTATTACGGCTAGAGAGTTTTAAAAATGGGTCACATAATTTCGATATGTTCCACCTTTGGCAACGGGTCTGAGCGCGCGGGTTGTTATTAAACTTGGCTTACTAGGGGAAAAACAAACAAAAAAAAGCTCGAGACCAACAGAGAACTGATTTTTGTTTACCTAATCCGTTAAGTGATTCAGATACAGATTGTTTGTTTGTTTTTGGATTTCGCGCAAAGCTACACGAGGGCTATCTGCGCTAGCCGTCCCT
>NW_013669137.1:22276-49781 GCF_000517525.1 Limulus polyphemus
GAACCCGCGACCCTCAGATTGCGAGTCGAGCGCCTTAACCACCTGGCCATGCCGGGCTACAGATTGTTAGTTACCGGTATTAAAAAAAATAAATAAAACTGAAGTTGAATGTATTATAAATACATCAAATGTCTATTGTATTTTCTACAACCGTAAATAATTGAGTGATAACGTCTCACTTTTAATACAATGCATATGATACGAATTACTGTTTTCAGATAATTTCGTAAGCAAACCTTCAAGACAGCCAACATTTGAAATGAGGACTTTTATTTCTTATAGGTCTAATAAAAATTCAAATTGGATATCTAGAAGGAATTATCGTTGTGATGAATATATTTTGATATTTATGCGTAAAGTTAAAAATTTCGGGGACATACACAATTTCCAAGTAAGACACCCAATTTAATGACGTGTAAATTGATAAAACACATCAAAATGATAGATGGTTTATTTTCAAGATAAAGCTACTCATAATAAAGTCTTTTTTTTTAGTAATCCTAAAGAAAATAAAAGGCACGTCAGCGACTCATCTGTTTTGCCATCATTTTTGAAAATACTAAGCTACAAAAATAGATAAAGCCCACCTCAGTATGGGCTCATAATGTACGTAACATCTCAAAGAGGGCGACAAGCCAAAGCACCCAATTAATAAATATCAACTTTTATTTTCAGTTGAATATTTTCTACTATTTACCTATGTCCACATTACAGAGCATCAATTCAGTAAATAAATACCTTGTTTTCATTATATGGCATGAATACAATTTTAAATACTACAGATAGCCAATCAGGAGTAAAAAGAATCACTGAGACCGCTTCCTCAAAGTTTAGACCATTTCAAGTACTGCTGCTCAGAATACATACAGAATAACGTGTTCCCGTAAGATATCACTCACAGTAATAAAGATATTGAGCATAGTTGAACAAAGAAAATAAGAATAAAATTAAACAAAACAAAACAACAAAATAGGTACATAAATATCTTAACAATGGTACAAAGTCACTTGCCAATGCAACAAATCTAAGAAGCTAAAATCTTTATTTCTTAACACAAGCAAAAACCTGCAGGTTCTGCTGGGTTATTTATCCAAATCACAGACATTTACATTTAAAAAAGGAATAAAATAGCTAGATTTAAATAATTCAAATAGGAAAACATGCATGAATTCACACTTAGGGTAATTGTATCTCTCAGATATTCTGTTTTTCTTACATTTTATGCGCATGCGTATAAAATGACGTAATTTCGACAGATGGAATTTTCGCTACTTCTCGACAATTTAGTATCGGGTTGAGGTTTGTTCTTCCGATATAAACACTTGTTTCATTCCACCAGGGACCTGGCTGGTTGTTACCCATGAGCGATGCTTTGCACGGATAAAAGAAAGATTGTTCTCAGCCTGGTCAGCGCGCTCCTCGGCGGCTTCGAGCTCACGCTGGAAACGACGTACGCGAGTGAGGTTCTGTTGACTCATTCCTTCCTGCAAAGAATGAATAAAACATCATCAAACAGGTAAGGATTTTGATAAATATATATATATATATATATATATTACTATATACTTAAAAACAAGTAAAATAACAGGTAGTACGTTATAACTACACTTCACTAATATTACTATACAGAGAAGGATGATGTACTCGAGTCAGTTTTCTATCTAAGTTAACAAGAATGTAGAATAGGGAAGGTCTACCTGGGTGATTAATTATTTTGTTGTATTTTGCTTAAAGCTGAACAATGGATTATCTGCGCAGAGTACACTGCGAGAATAGAACTTCGAACTTAGCGTTATAAACCCTCAAGCTTATCAGTGAGTCGCTGGAAGGCCATTATGGCATGAAATGTATGCTATCAGTAAAGCTATTTTTTTCTCTTCTGTTTTTAAATCGGATAATTTACTAAGCTTGATAATGTGACTGCAACTTGTATGGGTGAAAATTTTCCTATACCTAAAACATATGAAGAATTTGCCTTCCTCAGGAGTAAGCATCTTTCAAAAGAAAAGACAATAGCGAACAGATACCCTTACCTGTTCAGCAAGCTGGCGTTTATACATCTTGCACTGCTCGTTGACTTTATCTAAAGCTTCGTTCATTAAAATGAGGTTTCTGTGGTCCTCTTCTGTTTGTAGCAGGATCTCCTTCAAGCGGTATTCCTTTTTGCGCAGGATCTTTTGGGTTTCAATATGTCTACGCTTCTCTTCTTCCAGCTCAATTTCCACATCACGAATCTATGATAAAAAAATTCATAATTCGCTCATAATTTAGTTGGATACTGGGTATAGCAAAGAACTACATGTCCATTGCACAAGAAAGAATAGGTAAATAATGTTAATAATTATAGAGGGATTTGGCTTTTAAATAGTAAGATCTTTGTTTACATGTTTGTTAAATGTAATGGGAAAAAGTGAGCAAAGGGGAATGAATTTTTTAATATAGACAGAACTTTATAAGCATGTGGATTAAAAGGCTAAGTCAGAAACACCTAGGGTTCAGATGTGGCTGTCCCTAGTTTAAAACCAATGACCAGAAGGATGGCAACCAGCCAGAAGCATCCGCTGTGATAAGGATTTTGTCCATCTTTTGAATTGAATAATGAGATTGACTGCCACCCATGTCTCGAACATTGGACCTTAGATCCGCAGACCAACACGTTAAGCACTATTCACACATGTTTAAGTAACGTTTTTTTTTTGCGCTGTTGTCGTGGTTTAATGCAACTATGTATTGTGCAGAAATATTTTTCAAAGGGAATTGTTAGAACGTTCTGTGCATATGTCAATTTATTTATAATTCTAATGCTAAATGATACGTTACTTAAATTATATGTAAAGTATAGCACTTACTGATTTACAAAGCACGTGTTAAAGCAAAATATCGTGTAAAAATACTAATGGGTTAACTCCTTCAATCAAAGAACGACGACCAGGCAAGTGTTCTGGTAAAAGAGTTAGCACATAGATTCAGACACAAAAGGTGCAATGAATTTAAAAAAAAAGACTCAGAACTCGAGCGCTCTCGAACAGTTGGCTATCCTCTTGAATAAGACTGGTCAGGCAAGAACTAATGTTTAGACACCTTATGACTGTTCCCTAATGTTAGATTTTCCAAAGAAGTGAAAAATAGCTACAAAAAAGAAGCTTCATCAGTTAGTCCTTCTTCATCAATGAATAGAGACCCAAGAATAACAGTACTTAAAGAAGCAGGTTCGCATCCAACTTGTCATTATTTTTACTTCTTGGTAAAACTTTTTAAAGGATTTTAAATTAAATCCGTTAACTCATGTGCGAAGATAATTTTATTGACTTTTGCAAGTCGTAGGTTTAGGAACTTATGTATATAGGGCCCTAGTAATATTTTTTTTTGTATTTTCTTTACTGTATGCCAATGATAAAACATTATTGATTTATTTTTTTTTAGCAGGGAAAGATGCAAGTGAATGAGAAATGGAAAAACAACGGAAAAATATTAGAAGTAATATCAACTTTCGTGTGTTGTTAACCACAAAGCTAAACAATGGGCAGGTTTGTGCTATGTGCTATCGAAACAAGATTTTTAGCGTTATAACCCCATAGGTGTACGCAGTGCGGAATAGCTTAAGAACTACAATATAAAGCTATATAAGTATAAAATACTCGTCACATCAATAGGTGAAGCGTGAACTTTCTGAAGGGTTTAGACTACAAAGAAGTCCCATAATTAGGTGTGTGTGTGGAGTTCAATCGAACTCCCTACGGCTAAGAATGGTTATCCAATTTGGCCACTTTCTCAGACTGATGTATAATCAGAATATGTTTATTAATAGTAATAATGTCACTTCCTTAATACTGAAAATGCTGTAGTAGTTTGAAGACATGTTCTAGTGAACTAATAATAACACCAAAAATGATTGTTTTTCGAAACTTGGTACCTAGGATCTACCATCTGAATTAGTTTGATGTTTCTGTCTTCTTATAAGTTAATATAATCCTATGCACTCTCATTAAACCACGTTAGTGACTTACGATTTATTGCTAACATAAGCAAAACAGTCACTTGATTTTGGGAAAAGAACGCACACTCATGGGTGCCGAGTATGCGGGGCCACAAGACTCTGCACCTCACTCCCCCCCCGAGAAAGGGTTTGCGGTACCCAGCTCCAGAGAAAAAGTGCAATACCTATATTATTTTTTTCTTCTAATATGTATTTGGTGAAGTAAGATCAACGATACGTGCTTAAAAACGCTGCCTCAGTTGTTGCTATGGTTACTCATAAATTAATTTCGATTTGGGAGCAAAGTAAAAAACAAAAGAAAAACTGTCATTCAAAGTATTCCGGAATTAGAAGGCCAAGCTGTAACTCTGATCTCGGCCCTCTTCTGGAAAAGCAAAAGTTGGCGCTTATGTTTCCATATATTATACCCTGGACACGGGCGTACTGTCTCTGTTATTTGCATTATAATGTTATAGAGAAGGTCTAAATCAGGGGTTTGACTGTTCGTTGTATGTGTCACTACATTTGTAAACAATAATCGTATTATTTATAGTAAATCTGTTAAGTATGCTATGTTTTCTTTCCAAAAATCTAATTATTTGATGATGAGTATACGAGGTGAATAAGGATGAAAAATCCTGAGTGCCAGATACTTGACAGAGTTTTTTGGCATACATTTTTATTTTTCAGGAAGTACGTCATGAGAGTATTTTTTTGAATTAATTCAAAGTCAGACTGTAAGATACTTCTCATCAAGAATAAGATACGAGACTCAACCATTGTTCTAAATTATATATCTATTTTTATCAAAATACTTATGGATATTTCTATAAACGTATGCCATAAACGTGTAGGTCTTAAAATTACCTATATACAATAAGGAATAATTTATAACAGGGCTGTCCAACTGACGACTCGCGGTCAGTGTTGAATCCAGATCTTTCAACCGAGAGGTGGGGGAATGTGAAACTGGGGGAGAATGAATTAAAACGTCTGTAAAAAAGACAAAATAGTTAAAATATTTCAGGGGGAAAATCCCGCCGTATACCCCTGAATTCAACACTGCTCGCTGTCACGTTTTATCAGGCTCACTTTGTTCGCATTTTTAAGAGACAAAGTACTATTCGTCTAGTACTCGTATTATTGTTTGGACTAGCATTGGAATAGAATTATAGAATCTGGGATTCAAGATTGTTGATTAGCACGCGAGTGGACTGCTACTGATGTGTTTATTTTCACAATCCTCCTTTTGAGTAGTCCATTACGGATTTAGAATCAAAGGCCTCCAGAGCAGTAATGTTGGAATTCAAAGAATATATCATGAATGTTATTTTTATACACCTTTGATTTGAAATTCATAAGGCATTAATTTTTGAAAGAACAAAAACATGTGCAGTCTAATTTGATTTTTATCATAGAGTATAAGAATGATTTTTAAGAAATTAAGACTAAATTTATTCATATATTGTGTATTAAAAGAAATATAACCATATAAAGTGACCTTAGTAATATTTTTTTTAATGGAAAAAAAAGATTGTTCGTAAATCACAGATGCAACTGGCTTAGGAATTTTCTTTGGATCTCAAAACGGAAAATGAATCAAAATATAATAGATGTAAATACTGATTAATATCTAGAGTTGATAACAACTGAGCAATATCGTGGAATGCATTCATCAAAATTAAACAGTTTATCATTCACATTACTCTGGTTACTGTTTTGTTGAATACTGGAGGTTCCCTTAAAGTTGTCGTGAAAATTGTGAGTTACTGTAAATTAGAAACTATTGAAAAGTACAAATAATGTAATCATATGGACTACTAATGTAATCATATGGACTACATAACTGTATACTTCGAAAAGTATCCCAGCTATTTCAGACTTTTGTTATTCTTCCTGCAATAAGTAGTTTTTAAAACACTTTATATAAGTACGAAACTGTTGAAAGTTACTTTAAAAATAATATTTACTTTTAAAAGTTGAGGTTCTATTTTCTACCTTGTATAAGTGGTTTTTGGAACACCCTGAATAAGGCAAAACGCCATTGATGGGAATTTTGTAAGAATGATATTTATTTTTGAGAGTATCTCCTTCGGGAAAGTTTAGCTAGATTTTTTAAACAAACAGAATACGTACCCTAGTCTCTAATTTGGCAATAACTCGTTTTCCCCCGGCTAAAGCATTAGCTTCCACTTCTTCTATTCGAATCTGATAGTTGCGAACTTCAATTTCCAGGGACTTTTTGATATTTTCAATTTTGACATATCTTTCATGTTGTTCCACCAGGCGCTCCTTGGTCACCTTCAGTTCAGTGATGGTCCGGTTAGCACGATCGTCGGCGGCCTGCAAATCAAAATGATGGATTATTGTATGAGTTTTTATTAATAACCAAGTTATGAAGGGGGTTATTTTCTTTATCAAAGCTTTCAAGACATAGTAATTTTAATCTCTTAATAGTTCAGTTGGCATTTTTTGAGCTAAGTGATTGACACACCACTTACCATAGCACATTTGTGCCGTTAAGAAAATGACATAGTGACATGAAATATTGTAGCAAATTGCGAACGAGATTATTTCTTTAAAAATATTAAATGTATCATTATTTTGTACAAATATTGTGTTGCATCAAGATTTAAAAAGCTTCTACAAAACTAATAACATTAATTTAAATGAACGAAACCGGACTGTTAATTTTTTTAGGGGGGGAGCTTATTTGTTTGTAGTTAAGCGCAAAGCTACACAACGGGCTACCTGTGCTCTGCCCACCACGTTATAAGCCCGCCATTGGGCGGGAAAGGTTCAACAAAAGGTTTGTTTTTACGTTTTCGCGCAAGGCTACATTAGGGCTATCTGCGCATACCCATGCCGGCTTTTGAACCGATAGATTAAATAAAATGCAGCCAATTAACAGTACCCACTGCCAACTCTTGTCTTAACGAATAGGTGGATGTTACTGTCACTCTTATAACGTTTCCGGGAGCTCAAAGATAAAGTTTGAGACATTATGAAGCTGAACAAACCAAACACCCACGGCCCCAAAGAACGGAGCGTGATTTTACGGCAATGAGGAGCGAACTGTAGTTCTTTGGATTTACAGTCTGGGCATAAAACAGAGTGAACTTTTTTTAATTCTATAGCAATTCTTTAAGTATAGTTTATAGCATTTTTACTTTTTGTCTGAAGCCAACGTTTTAGTTGAATCATCTATTTAATATCAACTAGGCTATACTTCAAATGTGAAACAGCATCAGTTATGTAAATGCGTTTTTAACTGCTTTAGTTTTTTGTCAAAATTACACATTTAAAAGTTTTTGAGTAACTTCGCTTACAGGCTTTAAAAGTTCAAGTAAATATGTCATTTTACAGGAAATAAGTTGTTTTTGTGATTACAGTCACTTCAGGCTCAAAATATTATAAAATAATTTTGGATATACAAATGTAGAATAATAAAGAAAATCAATATGAATTAATTAACTTTTTCAATTTCAGGCGTAGCATTTTCTATTGCTTTAACGTGGGTTTCAAAGTTTTAGAACAAGCGTCCAATATTCATTTATTCGAGATAAGTTTCAAGTGTTGGGAACAGATGTTGACCCAACATATTTCATTATTTCAGCTTTGTTTGTAATTAAGCACAAAGCTACACAATGGGCTATCTGTGCTCTGCCCACCATGGGTATCGAAACCCGGATTCTAGCGTTGTAAGTCAGTGTGGGTGGGTTTTCTGTATACAGTTGTGGTGATTTTTCTCTCTTGTCTGCTGACGAGTATATCAAGAAACGGTAGGCTGTTTTGTTCCTCTATTTCCATGGTGAAGTGGATTCTTTTGTCTACGGAATCAAGATGTTCTAAAAAGGCTGGTAAGTTTTCATGACCGTGGGGCCAAATAACGAAGGTGTCGTCAAAACAACATCTGTAGAAACTTGGATTTATATGTGTGGATGAAAGGGCTCTTTCTTCAAAGTCTTCCATGAAAATGTCTGCTAGGATTGGAGAGAGTGGTGATCCCATGGCTAGACCATCTGTTTGTTCGTAGAATTCTTCGTTGTATTGGAAGTTGATTGTACGAAATAGTCGTTAGTCCAATGATAGCGTCTATCTTCATGTCAGTTCTGTGTGGTAGAGAGTTGTCATTCAACAGTCGTTGTCTGGTGATCTGAAGGGTTTCTGAGGTTGGAACATTGGTAAATAGGTCTGTGACGTCAAAACTGACCAGAATATCCTGGGATCTGATGTGTAGCTTTCTGAGTTGTTCTATGAAATCTGTCGAATTTTGAATGTGATGTTCGGTGTTTCCACGTAGTGGAGATAAGATAGGTACTAGGAAGGTAGCTAGTTGATGGCAAGGTGAGTTTGTAGTACTTACGATAGGCCTTAAAAGTATGTTGGGTTTGTGTACCTTAGGTAGTCCGTAGAACTGAGGAGGGAAGTTTTCGTTGGTTCATAAGTCTTTGGCTAGCTTCTCGTTGATTAAGTTTCGTTTCTTAAGTTTGTTCAGTGTTCTGTTGATGAGTCTCTCAGTCTTTTCTGTAAGGTCATTGGTGATCTTTTTATATTGGTGTTTGTCTAGTAACTGCTTGACCTTCGTCATTATCTTTAACGTCTAGGATGACTATACTGTTTCCTTTGTCTGCTGGTAGGATCTTGATATTGTTATCTCGTTTTAGAAAGTTCAGTGCACTGCATTCTTGTTTAGTGATGTTCGGTTTTGGTTTCTTGGCATTCCTGAGAGTGGTGTAAGTTTGATGTTGGAATTCTTCAGTCATAGGTTTCGGAGGTTTTGTGCAGCAGATTCTAAGGCTGCAACTATGTCAACAGTTGGAACTGTGCTAGGTTGTATGGCGAAGTTTAGACCTAGGTTGAGAACCTTATTTTCTGTATCACTTAGTAATCTCGAACTGTAATTGTGAGCTATGTTTCTAGTCGTAGAATTATCTGTCTTGGTAAGTCTGTTGAATTTTTGAACTTGTTTCTTCTTGGTATTTTCTAGGTTGGATGTATAGTGTTTGGTGTAGAGGTTTAAGATATCCAATGCTCTAGTATTTGTGGTGAAAAGTTGTTGAAGCTCAGCATATTGTGTTCCAGTTGTTTTAGTTAGATGGTGTTTCTTGCATGTATGGTCTTCTATATGCAATCTTAGGAGGTTGCCACAGAAATGAGTCTGGGTCCCGAAGTCCCATACTTGTTAAAACGGCACTGCCGCTAAGACCAGTTTTGCTGATGGCAGCCAGTCAGCAGCACCCGCCATCTATACGGTTACTCTTAACCAAATAGCAAATAACTGGATTGACTGTAACTTTTATCACGCACCCACAGCTTGAGGGAAAGAATCTTAGGCTCAACACGTTAGCTACTAGGCCACGTTCATCTCCTTAAAAGAAAGTTCACGTTTCAGGATTTAAGTTACTTTTTTGTGATTGATGTTGTCTCTTGTTCAAACCTTTTAAAATAAACTACGTTTATAAAACCATGCAAGAAAAACAAGACAAAAACACCGATACGATAACGAGACATTTTATAATAAAATAATCATCTGAAAGTAAATTCTATAAGGGCAATCGATTATGGTCTTGCTTTTTCTTAGATCTTACCGGTCTGAAGCTTGCCTATACAAACAAGTTACCGTTTCTTAATGAGAAAAGAACATAATGATTATTTTATTAGAGCAAAATATAGGCGTTTACAAATGATAAAACTGATGATAATAAATTACAAATTCTACCTCTAAACTGCAGCTGGAAGATTCTGCAGCTGGAATGGAGTTTGCACCGTTTGAGTTCTTTGGAAACATTCAAAGAAATCACTGTGTTAGATCATGGGGTGGGGGGATTAGAGCATTTTCAGCTTTGTCCTCACAACACTATACGGGAGTTAACAAAGGGCCGGTTGATACCTTGCATTCACGCTCTTCTTGTACTACGTTTAACTGAAATTAACAGAAAAACTTAAGCACAAAACTTACCCGCAAGTCCTTATGTATTGAGTCGTAATCACCCTGTAGGGCAGTTAGTTCGGTTTCCAACTTAGATTTTGCGGAGGTGATGTTCGCGTTAATAGTGGTTAGCTCGTTAATGCGAGTATGGGATTCTTCCAGAGATTGCTCCAATGACTTCTTCGTCCGGATTTCCTATAGATAAAAATAAAAAATAAAAACTAGATAGCTTGAAAATGTAATAGACAGAAACATTATAGCTATAGATAATAAGCATTTTTATGCATGTCTAAAATGCTGACTAAGTTAGCTTATTTCTTGTTATATGAAAATCGAGTTAATACAAGTGACTCTTAGAAATTTAAACACGAAAAACAATAGCTTTATGAACAAGGATTCATCACGAACGAAGAAGGTTCAATGCATGAACGTTGATGATTGTCAGATTGTACCGTTATTTCTAAAAAACTGTGACTAGCACGATTCTATAATCGTCCGCCTCCTGACAAAAGTTGCACGTAACTAACTGAGCAATGTTACTTCAGATAAAAATGTTTTGAAATTTTATTTATGATAAATAAAAAAAAGTATTCTTTTTTCTAAAGAAGAGAACACTCACAGACTCTAGAGTCACTCTTATCTCGTCCAGTTCAGATTGCAGACCTTGACAGCGCCTCTGAGCAATTCCTAGCTGGTCGACGGTTTGTTGAAGCTGACGATGGGTTTCGTCATAATGAGACTGGAGTTCCTATTGGATAATCAAACTTTTTAAGTAGACGCACGTGCCATAACTATGAGATACTAAAAAGATATAGTCTGCGTTAAAAAGTGAGTGCATCTGTACTGTGCTAAAACGTTTGGCTAGATTATGATATAGTGGTGTATGTCTTCTGGTATACACTGTGTCAGCGAAACTTCCATGGTATACAATTACAGTAACAAAATCACAATAAAGAGATACGTACTGTAATCATTCTGGTAATACCAAATGTAACTCTTAGGGTGGATACTGTATTACGGTTTTTATTCAGATTTGATATATGGCGTAGATTTTGACGAATTGTTGATTTTATTCCCATGTTTCAGCCACTGGATTGACTATCACTCTTATAACATAACTACAGCTTAAAAGTATATTTGCCACCCGATGTAGCAGTGAAAGACATTATGACGCCCCCACTCCTGAAATGGCGACCACGTTTGGGGGTAGAGGGATTCGAACTCGCGATCCGCAGATTGCGAGTCGAGCGCCCTAACCACCTGGCCATACCGAACCAATCCCAAATTAACTTGTTTCCTTAGTGATATCTTTATAGTGTTGGAGAATAATCACAGCATTCCGTTGATCGTGTTTTTTATTATTGTCTTTTTTAAAACTTACTTTGATGTATATTATTTTTATTTTGGTTATCTCATTTATAAATATACAGATCACTCTATAACCATTAATGATATCGTAATCACAATTATTTTCCCCTCTAATCACAATGTTGTATTTAACTATTTATTGATTCGGTTATTCTACACCTCCAGGTCAAAATTTCGAAACACAAAATTATTAAAACTTCTCTAAAAACGGAAGAAAAAATTACCTTTCAAAATTGTAATCAAAAGTTGTTTGAACGAACTAGCACATTTTTTCTTACAGGATTATAACGGTTTTATAGGTACCTAGCTGACGTACGTAGCGTGATAAGGGAGGAGGGGTGGGCATATCCAAATGTCGACCTTCCTATATCACTTTTGCCCGGAAGGATGAGGTAAAGGTGCTTGCCAAGTTTCGTTGAGATCGTTCAAAAACTGAAACAGTGAAAAAACAGACGGGCACACAGACAGACGGGATCCCCAGCGAGTGATATGGGGTCAGATCCGAATACCAATCCCCCTATATCACTTTTTAGGGTGGCTTAAGAACGTTTTTAAAGTTTGATAGAGATAAACAAAATAGCTCAGGAGACACATAGGGACTCCAGGGGATGGCATAGAGGTAAGAAAACAAGGCTGAGCCCCTCATGACGCTTCTGGGGGACCTTAGGGTTCATGGCAATTTGGGTTAGATCAGTAAAAATCTATAGGCAGGAAAAGCACACACATAGAAACATAGATGTCACTTCTGCTTTATATAACATAGGCACCTAACCAGGGAGGCAGAAGGGGCTCGTGCAACTCCACTTTGAATGTTTTTTTTAGCTAAAACCTTTCTCGCCTGATTAGCTCACCAGTTTTTCTTACACTTGCTCCACACGTTTTTTAAAGCTAGAAGCAAACGATGTATAGTGTTGTAAATATATCAGATTGGGTATGATTTCATGGGAGTTATTTCAAATGTTTTACCACTGCCTAATGAATGTTTACATACCATGATCTGCATTGATTGTTTTTTGATGGTTTTCTGAAGATCCAACATTTGTTTATTGGCAGCATCAAGAGACATTTCCAGTTCGGTGATCTGTACTTGGTACTTCTTTTTGAGACGAGCGACCTCTGTCTTTAGTTTAGCCTCAGCTTCAGCAAGCCTCATACTGAGGTGCTCAATTTCAATCTCCTTCTGTTTACTAGAAGGCAGAAGGTTGGTATTTTTAGTTTTAAATTTTTGAACTTTACTGTCACCAATATTACTTTTTCATTTTATTAATGATTGAGTTTAGCTGGAATCCTTTTTAAGGCTTAAATACCGATAATATCGGCTTTTGAAAACTTATTAGGATATATGCAGTTAAGATGGACGGTTTTATTAAAATAACTGCTCTATATAAAACTTTAAGTTCTGTATTACAGTTATAATTCAAAAACCTTCATTACCTTTACCGGAGCGACGGATGTAATTAAGAATACAGTAATAGGGGCAGACTGGCCCACCAGGTAAACGTTCTCCACCCGCTATATGAAAGTGTACCCTTTTTAAATTTATAATCATCATTGCATGTTATATAAAAATTTATCTGCATTTATTTCGAAGCTACCAAGGCTATCTGCCGCCGTCCCTAATTTCGAACTACTGACCAAAGGGAAGGTAGCCAGTCAGCAGCACCCTACCACTCATCATCCAGCTAGTGGATTGACTGTCACTCTTATACCATAACCACAGTTTAAAAGTATCTTTGGCACCTGAAAGTTAGAAACAGTTTAGGACCCTTTGTTAGATTTGCTGATGCACCCTCTATCCTGTTTGCCCATCATAGCTAATTAGCACTAAACATCAGCATCAGTTGCTTTCCATAATTGAATCTTATGACACCCGATGACCTTTTCACTGCACACAAGGCTAGTGAACATATTCTAGCTGCACAGAAAATTACTTTTGTTTTTATTACGTTTCGTCCATGTTATTTTATTTTTAAGGAAACACGTACTTTAATTAAGCATCCCTCTATTTTTCACTTAAACTGCTTTAAGAACAAAAACACGTAACATCAAACATTTATAATTGATATATATGTATATACACGTAAAATTTGTAAAAACCTTTTTATAATAGGACTACTGTTAGATTTTATAGTCGAAGACCTGACATATAGTTTTACTGAAGATGTGTGAACATATTTCATATTAAATGGAAATTGAACTAAAATTCATGAAACTGTTGAAATAACTCTTTTATTAGACACTCTTATAGCATATAGCAACTGTACATAGAGAAAAACCTACCGCAATGCTTCCATTTCTTCTTCCTTCAGAGCCAATCTCTTTTCGAAGTCATACTTAAGCTGGGTCATTTCTGCGGACAGTCGTTGAGCCCTAGCCTCTTCTTGTTTCCTCAGAGTCTCTGCCTCCTTGTAGGCAGCACTTAGCTCCTCCCTCTCGCTCTCCAGACGTTTAATCTCCAGATCCATCTCGTGAATCCTGCGATTGGCATCATTCAGATGGGCCTTCACATCATTCAAGTCATCTGATAAAGAAAATTAGTACAGAGCTTTGATTATGTCATTAATACTTATTAGCTTTGGCTATAACACCTATAAGTTTTTTCTTTTTTTCTAATTAGCTCCGTACCTGCCATTAAAACGTAGGGAGAAATGTTACTAACAAGTAGTGGTTTGTTAGTGAAGTGGAGGAACTGATATTGTATAAAGAAAAACATTTGGCTCTACATTTCATATCTTCTTTATGGCACTACCATCCTGACAGTAGTATTCCTTTAATGACAGTACAAGAAAGACAAAATTAAAATAGTTCATGTACAGCAAATCAGCTGACTGACGCAAAATGTATTTACATGCGCACTATTATCTTGTATCATTTAGTGATTTAAGATGGATATTTTTATTTTAATTACAATATTTAAAAGCATATTTAGTTGCTAGAACTTGTGTATCATTAAAGGGTACCAGTGGAAAATGTCACGTTATGCTAAGAGAACTGTAATTTGAAAAACAAATAAAAAGTCACGACAAATTTTTCAAATTAAGAATGTTTGTTGTTAAGCACAGAGCTACATAACGGGCTATTTGTGATGTGCCAACCACGGGTATCGAAACCTGATTTTTAGTGTTATAAGTCTTGAGACGTACCACTGAGCCACTGGGAGAGGGGTCTCTCAAATTAAGAAATACATGGAAAGAAGCCATCTATGTAAATTGAATTGTGATGTGAAATGCCTTTTATGAAAGTCAAAAACTCTTTGTGTAATTTTACTCATTATTTCATGATTCTTACAACATCAAACTGCACAATTTAAAACGTTAAAGCGTGATCTGTTGGCTAATTTGCCGGTCTGAGTACCAAAAGGTCAAAGGTTTGAGCTTGAATATATAGTGAACACGATCTGGGCTTTTAGATGTGAGGACGTTATAAATGTGACAGTAAATCCCACTATTTGGTTAAGACTATCCCTGTAGGCGGTGGATGTTGCTGATTGATTGTTTCCCATCTCCTGTTCAGATAAATCTGAATTTTGGGGTCTCTGACTACGCCGTTTCGCCTGTGTGTTGCAAAATGTGACATTCAGGTTGAAAATACAAATTAAAAAGAAAATAAAAACAGCAACACAGTACAAAAAAAAAAGTTAACTTGGAATGGTATAGCGATCCTTATCTACTTGAGGTAGTTAGGAGAAAATATGTCATCCCTATTGCGTCAAGTGAAGAATCATCTTTAAACCTACCTTGAATATATAAAGCTCGCACCATTTTCTGAAATGAGCCATCAACTAGACCGGAAATTTGTTTTTAATAACAAAAACGCTTAGAAGATCACTAGTCTGAAAGCACATTATTGTCACGTCTTCTCAGGCTATATTCATTACTACCTGGAGTACCTGTCCCCTGGACGGAAGTTATGTGAATTTATAATTAATGAAAGGTTATCTCACGACATGAAAAGTTGCTTCCCTTACATGTAATTGTAAAATACGCAAAAACGCCTATAAAAACTGCAAAACACAAAATGTGAAACCACAAGTTTACATCTATCTTCGCATGGAAACAACAACCTTCATGCAAAATTTGCAAAAAAAGTAGAGGTAAAAAACACCCATAAAAAACGCAAAATGCAAAACTGAAAATTTGTATGTATATCCCGATGGATCCAATGAACCACCATACCAAATTTGGTGGAGATCCATTTAGAGGGGGTGAAGTAGTGGTAAAAACGCAAAAACGCCCATAAAAATCGAAAATTGCAAAACTTGTGCAAAACAACAAAAAAAAATTGTATGTACCCCCACATGGACATAATGAACATTCATACCAATTTTGGTGAAGATCCATCCACACCCTGCGAAGTAGTTAAGTTACATGGACATACAACAGACAATACTATTATATTTATATAGATTAAACAAGTTACTCTTTCATCTTTTACAAAGGCAATAACGAATGACTGTTAAATAGATAGTATAAAGCATGTTTTTTTGTGTTTTTTCGGGGGGATCACCTATATGTGTGTGCGAACGTATTGCTATATATGTAACTATCAAACAATATTCAAACTCATAATTTCTTCTGTAACTTAGACGAGTGTAATATGTGGAAATGATCTAGAAAAAATTCGAATGTCTATACAGAACGTACCCGCCAGTTTTTTGTTTTCTCGCACAAGGTTTTCTTTCACCTCTTTCAGCTTATCGTATTCATATTGAAACTTTTGAAGATCGGCGATTTTAATTCGCAGTTCTCGCTGAGTTTGTTCCACTATCACAGTGAGCTCTTCGTTCTTAGACTTGAGGTCAATGTTCACTTTCTCGAGCTGAGTCACTTGCCTCTCAAGGTTTTGAGCATGCGTAGTAGCCTATAACGTAAAAAAATACAGAGTGAGTTTGCTTTTTTAATGGTGGAAGTACAGGGTAGCTATAAAGTCAGTGTTGCTATTTGAAACAGACTGTATAGGACGAACCATGTAGCAAATAGGCGAAATATTTTGTGTTATTGCATAAGAGGCGCATTTCACTCTTTTCAGAAAATGACACCAGGGGAGCTACTATAGCAACTTCAATGTTTTTACCACCATTTTTGATTATTGACAATCCACTCTGACAATGATAATGGATACTGCAAAACATACCATTTTCCTAGGACGCCTGAACCTCTGTCACAGGGTTAGGGTGATAAATTCACTTCTCCAGAAAGTCCAATAACCAGTAATTAGCAGGGGATGAGGGCAGGGAAGCGTGCTGACTTCCACCATGCTTGGAAATCACGACCACTTAGGGAGATGTTATATCTGCGATGTCCAATGCCATTTTTTTATCATTGTCTTAGCAATCGGAAACTATGGTAAAACATCTTCTATAGCAACTACCCTGGTGTCATTTTCCAAAAATAGTTTAAATGCAACTCGTATTCAAGAACACACACAAAATATTTGGAATGTAGGCCACATGATTCACTCTACACGATGTTCTAAATACCGAAAATAACCTTATAACCACCCTATACAGGTACTTTATTTATTTTATATATTTTATATGTGGCTGCATAAAACCCAAAATAACCTTATTACCACCCTATACAGGTACTTTATTTATTTTATATATTTTATATGTGGCTGCATAAAACCCAAATAAAGTACCTGTATAGGGTGGTAATAAGGTTATTTTATTTTATATGTGGCTGCATAAAACCCAAAATAACCTTATTACCACTCTATACAGGTACTTTATTTATTTTATATATGGCTGCATAAAACTTTGTTATGCTTAAGAGTATTCAGAGTGGTTTAGAATCACAGATAGATCTAAAATACATTCATTACAAATTCATTGCTAGTGAACAGTAAAAACTACAGATTCTACGCTGCCCCCTTTAAAAGCTCTACCATAAAATACTTTTATTTGAGTTTTTTTACTCAATATCACTGTTTGGAAATATTTATCGAAATATTTCAGTGCCTTAATGGAACGGATGTGAAATTCTATTTTGAGTTATCTTCTTCTTTAGTGTATAAAAAAGAAAAATTCATTTGTTTGAAACTTATTTTTACTTATGCGTATAACTCAAAAATGTAACGTGTTTTTACCTTTTCTAAGTCCATTACTAATATTTCCACTTCACTCTGTAGTCTAGACTTATGTTTCTCCAAGCTGCTGCATTTGTTCAGAAGGGATTCCAACTGTTCTTCGTATTCAGCAGTTTTGGCGATCATTTTACGTCTATCAGAACAGAAACAGAAAGTTGGTATCCACATGAATATCGCGCAACTCATACTCAGATAGCATAAACTAAGAGGTCACAGAAAGAGCGATTAGCTTCAAATATTTAATTGTAAACTGTAATAACAATACTGAAATTATTTGACCAGTTAATAATATAAATCCTCTTTAACTGGAACTCCATATATGCTAATTTCAGCCGAAATTATTACAAAAATAAAAACGTAAACTGATAGCTTATGGAGCATTTGAGGCATTTTATTGAAACTACAAATGCTTCTAGGAGACAAAATGGACTTTTCTATGTATTCCATACATACGTGGTAGTTGCAGAAAGGATTTGCACATTAACAAGTGTATAATAGACGCTTTTTACAGAAGATTATCCAAATAAGGAAATATTTTTGTTACAGTAAGATATACATGTTGGCTGAGATGCGTTTCCACATTGCGATATCAGCGGTTCGTCTTGTCTGTATAAACAGACGCGATCGTAGCAGAAAGAAGGGCTACAGAAAAGTTTATGTTACCTACATTAATACAGATGTGAACTGATAAACAAAAAGGAGAGATACCCGTAAATATGCAGCCGGTTAATAGCTTTTGACCATATCCAAGTTTTGGTTTGGGTTCAATGAACCGGAATAATTAAACTAATTAGACGAAGGACCTGCTTGTGGACTGGATATGTAATTCTACTTGATAAATCGATAAGTCAGGCTACTTTATACCCGTAGAAGAAGAAGAAGATGACCGTTTTACAACTACTTCACCATTTTCAGCAGACAAACTCTGTGTAAGTATCGAACGTTACCTTCTCTACTCTAACAACGTTTACTATATAAGGTTCTCTGTATGAAATACTAGAATATTGAAGGAAAGTTCACTTATAAGAAGCTTTAAGGAAGATGTCTGAACATATTTCACGCAATCATAGTAGTTTATTGAATAATTTACTTACTATAGTGTAAGAATTAATGTATCTTATAGAAGGTTTAATTAATGAGCAATTACATGAGCGGAATGAAGACTTTGATATGTTTGATGTAGAAGTATTTCAAGACAATTGCAATGCTTTCAATATTAATGAATATTCAGATATTTTGGATATGGAGATTGAACAAAGTATGGTTTTTTTTGTTGTATTATCAAAATCTGTATCAGTCTCTTTATTTCTAATGTAAATTGCTCTAGTTGGTAGCCTGTGTGCTCACTCAGCTACACACACGACTGTCTTCCTAAATTTTTAAATAAATTCATTTGTAACGAGAGAAAAGTCGAACCCAAACATGGACCCTTCACTGGGCTCACCTGTTACACTTATACATTATGTTAACTATTATTCTGTCTTAAGCAAACGAAGTAACAGTTTCGAAAAGGTAGCGAATGTATCAAAACATCATAAAGCTAATAGCACGATGTATAATTTAATTGTTTTGGAAATCTCACATTACATATTAAGCATTGACTCCTACTGCCATAATAGATATTGCCAATAATTGGAGCTTAAACAGCTATGGATTTAAATTCTTCCAATTTTTCTTACTTTGTAATTTAACCCGAAAATAATTGTTTGTTTCAGTGCCAATCTACACAATGAGCTGTCTGCGCTGTATCCCTCACAGGAGTAGAACTCAGGATTTTTGCGTTATAATCTTGAAAATTACTATTGAGCCATCGGGGGCCTACCTTTCTCTCCCTCTCAAAGGCCGGGTGTGATCTAGTTAGTGTGCTCAACTTGCAATCTGTGGGTCGCAGGATCAAAGTCCGGCGCCAAACGTACTGCCATGGGTGCATTATAATGTGAAGGTCAATTTACAAGTCGTTGATAAAGAGTAGCCCAAGGGTTGCTGGTGGGTGCTTCTGGCCAGTTGCTTCCCTACGGTCGTCCGTTCAAAATTATGGAAAGCGGCAGATAGCCTTAGTAGCTTTGCCATAAACAAACAAACTCTCTCTCTCTCAAAAAAAGTAAATTTTTAATGGTCGTTAAAAGGACGTTAATATAGTTTCTTTTTTAGGATAAATATGTCAAGTACTAAACACATACAAAATTAAATATTTTTTGTATTTTTAACCATATATTGCAAGAATAATATGTTTTGAAAAACCTGAAACAAAAACAAACTTAGAAGATGAGAAATGTTTAGATGACTCATAGACTACACGTCGACTCACCTTAGTTCCTCAACCTCTTCATGGTGAGATTGAAGTTCAGTCTCATACTTGGACTTCCACGTGGAAGCTTCGCCATTTGCTTTAGCTAGCTGTCGCTCTAGCTCCAAGCGAAATTCTGATTCTTCTTCAATCTGGACCTTGAGAGATTCAAGCTCCATCTCTACTGTATGAACATGTTGCTCAAGAGAAGATCGTTTCTGTTAAGAAGGTTTATTGAGTCAAATGTTGTTTTACTTATGATAATTTTCTTAAAGAACAAGTTTTCTTTCGTTTTATAGCATTTTTTAATCTATAGCTTGTTTTACATAGAATTGAGTACTTTATTTGAACTTTTCCGTCACGTATTAAAAAAAAACAAAAGAAATATTTGTAGTGTTATATCTTCTGACCTCTTCTGTCTGGAACTTAATCATGTTTGAAAATGTTAAGACAAACTTGCATTGTCTTCGAAGATTGAAATAAAATTATTGCATCACAAACTAAATCTTATTTGTTTGCTTTCAAATTAAGTTGTTTCTTGGAAATCTAAACAATAATTAGAAGCTTACCCTTTCTTCGTCCTCCAAGTGGCGTTTTGTGTCCTCAAGTTGAGTAGCCAGCTGTGTTTTGATATGAGTGATATTCTCAATAGACACCTTATACTCCTGAACTTCGTTGATGAGCTCAATGTTTTCGGAGCTTAAGCGGGACTTTTGTGACGTCACCTCAGTTAATGATCGATTCAGCTCCTCTATACGGACGTTCAGTTCGTGGACGCTGTATTCGAGTTTCTCCACGGTCTTCAGTGATGCAAGCTGTAATGGTAAGAACAAGTGGGTATGTTGTGGACTGTGAATATTCTGGGGTGGGGGTTTCAATACTACAGACATTTATTTTCACCCTTTCACATCTACAGTAGTGATAAGTTCACAAGCTTAACTCTACAGAGATAAAAATCGAATTAAATAATATAAACCAAAGGAATTGGACCCTGAAATAATAAATTACAACTTCGCATATCCAGGTTGAATGATATGATAATTTCTTACCGAATTAAAAAACAAAAACAATATTTCTTGCTTCTCTTCATTGTTCGAGCATCACGCTTACCTTATCCTTGTTTGCACTCTCCACCTCAGCCAACAGTTCATACACCTCAGCTTGGAACTTTTGCTTTTCTCGCTCAATCCTGTAAAAAGCGAGAAACTCGTTATTAAGCACTCAAGGCTAGGTCATAGTTGTGAAACTATATATATACACAAGTCAGAAACTTCACCTCATTAAGCTATGTTTGATTCATACATTTTATTATTGGTAATGTTTATATCTTAATATTTCTGTAAATTTAATGTATTTTGAATTAATTAAAATATACAGGTATTTCAAATGACGTCACGCACACTTGATGCCAACCACGAACCTGGTACTTGTGAGGCTTCGACCTATTGTTCCAACTTTTTGAAATAATTAACATATTAAACGACTTAATTTTGTTGTTGTTGTGCACGAGAGTGTCACAACGTTAAACGAAGAGACAACATACTTTTAATTAATTTATTTTTAAGGCTTTTAGTGCAACGTGTGCCTTTTTTCTTTTATTCTTTTTAGCGCAGATTGGACCACCTCCTTTTTAACCTCTACAGTATGGAGTGTCTTTGATCTTTATGAGATTTCAGTAGCGAGCATCACATTTGCCTTTTAAGCTTTTTAGTATAGTCTTTTATTGTTTTATCATGTTTAATACTGTTTTGTTTATTTTTTATTCTCATCAGTACTTGATATATTCGTTCTTTGTTAACCTTTACAGCATAATGTTAATATTTTTATGTATGTTTAGTTGTTAGATGCGAGATTTAGGAGTAAATAATTTTTCAAAATAGAAAAACAAAACAAAAACACCTATCTGATTTAGCTTATTTTTTGTGCAATTTTATAAAAATAATCGGGAATAATTTCACATCGGTAATAATTGAGATATAAAATTTTCAAATAAGGCAATCACTGAAAACTCGACACAAATGATCGACATCATACGACATTTAAAAGTTGGTATTAATATGTGAAGAAAGATAAAAGATTTTCTGAGGTTTTATGAGACATTATTTTTATTCAAATTGACATATCAGTTTTTATTGACTTAACTTTTACCTGAAGCTATCTGAAACGTTAGTTTTATTAAACCACATGAAGCTATCTGAGACATTGTTTTGTATTAAACAACCTTCTAAGTAAAGTTTTTCTTAGACGTTAGTTTTATTAAACTATAGTTTTTAATAAATCAACTTATAAATTATATTAAAAGAAACTGTTATTTTCATAAAACAAACTATCCATCATATGAATGTGAAACATTAATTTCTTAAGATATATAAAATGTCTGTAAAAGATGCTCTGAAGTTATATAACATAAGTCTTTTACTTTAAACATATCAAGTCACATGAAGCGGCATTTACTACTTGAAACATATTCTAGTAATCTGAAACAGTGTTTTCTTATACGGAAAATATTCTTAAGTTATCAAAAACTTCTTTTTTGTACAATATATTCTGAAGTTATTCGAAATCTATTTTTGTAAAGTATTTCCTAGTGTTATCTAAGTAGTTATTTGTAGATAAAGGTTCCAGGTCTGTAGAATTGGTATTGTTAACTGAAGCACTTTCTTATTATTTTCCTGTAAAGTATATTATGATGCTATATGAGTCAGTATTTGTAGCTAAAGCATCCAGCGCAGAAACGGAATTGTTCACTAAAGCAGCTTTTTATTTTATTTTTTCTCTGTTAAGTGTATTCTAATGTTATGTAAGTCGGTATTTGTAGCTAATACATCTAGTCCTGGAAGTTGGAACGGTGTTGTTAACTAAAACACTTTTTTGTTATTACTTCCTTGGAAAACACCTTCTTATGTTACCTCAGTCGGTATTTGTAGCTAATACATCTTGTCCTGGAAGTTGGAACGGTGTTGTTAACTAAAACACTTTCTTGTTATTACTTCCTTGGAAAACACCTTCTTATGTTACCTCAGTCGGTATTTGTAGCTAATACATCTAGTCCTGAAACAGCATATTGTTAAATAAAGTACTTTTTTTTACCGGTGAAAGCTTGTTTTACGAAACAAAAATAACAGTATAGAACGAATGACGTACTTAGCTTTAGCTTTCTGAACACCATCGAGCTGGTCCTGAAAGTCTGCGATGGCCTCTTGGTGCTTCTTGCGGAGTAAATGGGCATTTTCTTCACTTTCCAAATGCGTATCTTCCAAGAGTTTTCGCAGCTTAGACAGCTCTACATCTCGCTTTTTATTCATTTCGATCTGAAAACGGAGAATATTTACAGAAGACAACTGTAACAGTACTGTCCATAAATGTGCTTTTGTGTTCCTCCAACTTAAATTAATCATTAATAATATAAAAGAATCAGCGAAGAGGAATAAAGTAGTTTATGAGTGTCATTACGAAAGTGGAATAATTCGACAAAATTATTTTCACGGGTCAACGTTACATGATACTTATTTGGAAATGTAATTCATTGAGAGAAATAAAATCACAGTGTTAAACACGTTAATAATTTGTCAGGAACACTTACCTGTGATTCACTGCTTCCTTCGGCTTCCTCCAGTCGATCGGCATATTGCATCAGCTGAACAGATAAATCAGTCCTTTCCCGCTCAACCTTAATAAAAATAACGAAAAAAAAAACAAACACAAAAGTATAGTGTAAAAGAGTATCCAACTAATATAAGAAGACAAAATTAAAGTTTTCGTCTAAATATTGTCCTCCAACTTTCCAAAAACAACAAAACTATCACCGAATTTACCTGAACTTTACAATTTTACGTGCTCCAAAATGATTGATTCAGATGTTAATATCCTTCAATAAGGAAGGGGGGAAGTATATATCCAACCTGCAGGGTTACTGATTAAAATATAAGTAAATATGCAGTCAGTTAAACACTGGAACTACGCATGCGCATAATTATTATAGATTATCACGAAATCTAGAAAATAAAGTTATCTGGGATTTCTAGAAATTTAACTCATTAATCTTAATCCTAATCTGAAAAATAAGGATGCAATCAGACCCCAGTCCCAGTTTATCAGATTTTTAATTTCTCACAAGGGGAGGAAAAAACCATCTCCTATGTATCTTTTGTGTAATATGACGTTATATATAATTATATTGTTTCTTGCAAGTATAAGAAATTTCAAATTCTCAGAAAACAAACAGTGGGTTTAGCTTGGCTATTTTGTAAATGAGCATAAAATGTTTCGCTTTTATTTTGTCATTATTTAAGTCCCCTGATAGGACAGCGGTAAGCCTACGGACTTACAACGCAAAAATCCGGGGTTCGATTCCCTGCAGTGGACACAGCAGATAGTCCAATGTGGTTTTGCTTTAGAATAACTAAGCAAAATACAAAAATCATCAACCCAGTGAGTCAGTGGTGCCCCCCAGTGGCACAACGGTATGTCTGCGGACTTACAACGCTAGAATCTGGGCTTCGATACCCGTTGTGGGCAGAGCATAGATAGCCCATTATGTATCTTTGTACTTAATTGCAAACAAACAATAAGAGTCAGTGGTAAGTTTCCGAACTTTCAATTCTAAAATCCGTGGTTCGATTTCCCGCTGTGAAAGAGAGAGAGAGCGCACGCAGATAGTCTCTTGTGTAGTTTTGGGCTAATAAATCAACCAACACCAACAACAGCTTAATAAATGCGGTCTACATATCTCTGGTGGAAATACTGAGAAACATCAGTTAGTGACGAGGTAATGGGAATGAAGGACAATAATATTACAGCCTTCTGGACAGTTGCGGTAATAAAGTTTCTGACTTCTAATAAAAATAATATTACATAGTCCTTTACGTGATGGTTTATAGAAAAGATAAAAAAGTAAACATTTTAGTGGAAGCTTGTTGTTGTTAGAAACTACATTTATGGTACTTGTTTTCGTATGTGCTGGCCTTTGAAAAATGGTTATGGTTGCATGCTGGAGGAGTTTTTAGCACCAGCCAAAGCACAGGTTCATCTACCCCCAATTTTGGAGTCCTATCGCAGCGCATTTGTCAGTGCGCCAGGTAATGTGAAGCTGTTACCTAATTTTGAACCACCTCTCACTGTAAGGTAACCTGCGGCAGCTACATACTGCTATTTTTCGCATATTTTATTTAGTTATTAATCAATTTATTTATTTATTTTACTTTATTTAATTAGTTATTGCTATTATTTTGTATCATTTGTTTAAACCAAATTCTCAGTGCAAATAAAATTTAAATGCACTTTTAATATATATAAGTGGAGAACCAGACTGTTACTCGCTGCTCGACCCTTAGCAACAGAACAAAGAAGAAAACCACGACTAGCCTAGCATTAACAATCAAGTACATAACTGCACAAACTAAACAAATTAATGTATGTTAACTATTGTATTTTCAAAATATTTGTTTGTTTGTTTTTAAGCACAAAGCTACATAATGAACTATCTGTGCGTGCCCACCACGGACATAGAAACCCAGTTTTTAGCATTATAAGTTTCAGACCTGTGCCACTGGGTGGCGTTCTCAAAACAACCTGAATTATATCTAGAAAAAGCAGAGAATATATTAGTACATTTAAATAAAGTAATTAAGAACAAAAGCTATTAAGGCTTAAGTAAGTCAAATGCTTCTTATCCTGTTCCTCGGTGAGTCAACAGTACGTTTAGGTACTTACAACACCAAAACCCGGGATTCGATTCCCGCGGTGGGCAGATAGCCCATTGTGTAGCTTTGACCTAAATATAGAGCTTCTTATCGTTTAATATAATCAGATTTTTTATTGGACATGGACCTCCTTGGAGAAGCTATAGAAGTAATTGGGGATAATGGAGGAGCCTAATCGGTACATGAGATAATTTTTCTTTGAACCCCGCAGCGAAGCGTGGGTATTTTATGCTAGTTTAAGTAAATTGACCGAAGTTTACTGTATTGTCAAACATATGTTGAAATTAATGAGAGTATTTCTAACAAATTAAGAGAAATATTAGTTGGTATTTAAATAAGAAACAAAATTCCAAGAGCATAGGTTTCAATTGTCTTTACTCCCGGCGAAATCCCCCTTTATTAAATGATAAGAATGTTACATAATTCCGGGTGCGCTGGTTTCTGATAAAGGTAAAGTAACATATGTTTCTGCTTCCTCGTGAAGATTTACCAAAACCATTCACTTGGCTGTGGTTTCGCTATATATATACGTAATATACATATCCACTTCCTGATAAATATATTTATATTACACTTTCTCGTATTTGCAAGTTTGTAATTAAAACGATTAAAAGATACAGTGGGTACGGGTCTATGACGAAAGATAAAGATGATATGGATGATGGTTTGACAAAGTAGGTGAAATGTACAGTCTCATAGATGGTGTAGTTCTGATATATATAAGGTTATTAAACTCTGTCGTGTAAGAATCGTAATTTAAAACGATAAATCACTGTTGTGCCTTTACAATGCACATAGAGCCAGTGCTTTCAAACTCCGTTATCATATAGCTGGGTAAACTGAAACAAGTGGGGTAAAGAGTCTTGCTCAAGGACGCAACAGCATGACATGGGCCACTCCCGAATTCGTACCCATCCGACTACGAGTCCAAAAAGTGAAGTCATTGAGACACGCTGACCCTAACTTAATCAACATTTAACTGAACTGAGCATTTCATCAAGTTACAAACAAGCAATGGAAACAATATTTTAATGTGTTGAGAAGTTCAAAGTAATTGATTACTTCATCTAATCCATATGATTACTGGGTTTTGATAGTCACGTATTCATTTTACAATTTCATATATTGTGACGTGATTTTGTAAAATATAAATAAAACCCAGTTTCAAAGATAACACAAGTTTATAAGCGTATGTAAAAAAAAAAAAATATTTGTGACGTAAGTTTGTTTGTTTGTTTTGAAGTTATGCAAAAGCTACACAATGGGCTATCTGTGCTCTACCCACCACGAGTATCAAAACCCGGTTTCTAGCGTTGTAAGTCCGCAGACATACCGCTGTGCCGCTGGAGGGCTTGTGACGTAAGAGTAAAATCAGTGACAAATTTCGCTCAACTGATAGATGATGGTGTTTTGAAATTGGTCAGTATGTATAACTATCTATGAAATTTTTAGAATAATAGGACCTTTAATGGTAATAGCAGAAAATAACAATAAAATAATTGATACGATTAAATAATACATTTCTAACTGTAACTAAAGGATTCTGTTTCAAAATTAACTAGTTTTTCTTCAAACTTTTTAAAAGGTAAGGTTGTTTGATATTAAGCACAAAGCTACACAAAGGGCTATCTGTTTTCTGCCCACCACGGGTGTCGAAACTCGTTTCTAGCGGTATAAACCCGCACATATACCTCTGTGCCACTGGGGGAAAGTAACCTGCATTGTTATACGTATATTTGCTACTTTGTTCTTCCCATGTTATTTCGTCCATAGAACACTTCTAGGATAAAGCATTAAATGCTTTTCATCAAACCGTGAGCTCTATAATCTTTAATTTATCATGTCTTTGTTTGTACATGGTACTGATAGGCATGTCAAATTTAGCCCCATAAACTTACCTCATAAAACAGTAACAAGTGAAGTCAAGTTTGTAAGGTTTAAAAAAGTATTCTTAACTACAGGCTTTTAAAGTAAAGAAAATAAACCATGTAATTAATTAATTAATGTAGTGAAAACCCATGTTTGTTACTGATTATTAACAAGTATAGTTTGCTTCTAAACTCGTTTATTTTTTCCCATCACTAACATCTAAAGCTTACAAGCCCAACATTTTTTTTGTTTCGTTTTCCCAAAAACAAACTTACAGTAATAAT
>NW_013669137.1:50741-61794 GCF_000517525.1 Limulus polyphemus
ATTATAAACAGCCCGTTTTATCTTGTGTTTTATTTTCTCCCATTGAATAAAAGATTCGAAGGGAAATATGCCCTTTGGTGGTTTCACTAGTGTGTCTAGTGTGAACTTAACGCAAGTATTTCATATGACAATTGTTTGCTCGCTCTCTGGATCGATCCATCATTGAAGCATCAAGCCTCAAGATTCAGTGTAGTTTACAAAAAGAAAATTTCTGTTATACCTAAAATGTTAAGCCATTGTTTACGTTATAGTCCACTAAAATCTAAGCTTACACATTTAATGAACGCCAGCTTCTAGAAATGTCCAAGTTAATCGAAATACAGGTTTTAATCTTATTTGTTAACCACTTAAAATTCTACAAATTCCCTGTTTCGGAAAGTTGATTTTATTTTTAAATATTTTTATGTTTTGTCCCAGTGAAACTAAAAATTGAATAAAACTTTTAACATGTTTTTTTTTAATCTTTTATGTCATTAAAACCAATAAATCTGTAAAGTTTTAGATTGATTTTATATCTTTTATTTCATTAAAAATAGTGAACCAGTAAAAGTTTAGATTCCTTTTCTTATATTTCTTTCCAGTAAACAACGAAACGGTCAAATTTTAGATCACTTTGTTTATATTTTGTCTCAGTAAACTTATTTAAAAGCATGTTAAGCCTAATGTTTACAATGTTTTAATATAAAGCTAATAATTAATTGAAATTCAACATTTACTGTTATTAATTTTCTGAAAGAATTATTTAAAAATACTAAATTTGCTGCTTTTTAATTATTTAAATAGAACCAACAGTTCGGTACATTGTTAAATAGAACTGACAGATGAGTACATTGTTAAATTCAACTTACCCGTTGTCTAAGCTCACGCTCTGCATCTAAATCATCTTGAAGAAGACGAATTTTATCCTGCAGAAAAAGAACAACTCGTTGTTAGCACAAAATGCAAAGAATGCAGTTCACTGTTTGATACTGTACTTCATTCAGGTTGATAGCATTTATTTCGACACTTAAATATTTAAATTTTATTAAAACACATCTTTGAAATGAATTGGTTTATAAGCAGTTACTTCGTAGCCAAAACAGGTTTGTTGTACTTTAAAATTATTTTCCCAGCAAGATAAAGGACTCAATGAATTAATATTGAAATATTAAGCAATATTTATTCAATAACTTAACGTAGGCAAAAATGTATTAGAATTATAATTGCTTATTAAACTTTTTTTAAATGTTTCATGAGCAACTGAAGGTATGAAACTAATAATTAAAAACACTTTACCACAAACGAAACAGAAAAGGTATGGCAAGTATAGTTTTTATACAACTTCATTATAAACAACATTTTTGTATTTCGAAGAAGTTCTAATATTTATTCTAACAGACTATATCACTATTCAATGGCAAGTCTTACGATGTCATTCTTTCAGTTTTTCCGCACTTTTCTGTCTCCAGACAATAATAAGGGTTTATTTTCTTTGTAGTAGAAAACTGCATATTAAGAGGTTATTTTTATAATGCTTTGTTTGATATAATTCTCCTGACAAATAAATGTATATCATGGTCATTTTTCTTAACGGAAACAAAATATTCGATTATTTTTGTTTAACGAAATATTAGGGGTGTTTTATCTTTATGCCCGAGGGAGAATAATCCTTTAAGTTAATTCTGAAAGAATTATCTTAATTGGAGGCTTTTAGTTTGCCATAAATATTACAGATTTTACTGTTTGGTTTATATTCAAAATATATCGAATTTTATACACATGCAAGGTAGTGATGTCTTGGCGCAAAGAACAAGTGGTCAGGTTGAACACAAAAATACTGGAAGATCGAAATTTATGTTCTGGAGTTTAATATAACTTCCCTGACAAATAAAGTGACATGGCATACGATGTCACTGAAACCGTAGTTTGTATTCATGTAGTTCAACTTTGATAATATTAGGTTATAGTCCCAATGCTCAAAAATGTAATTTATATATATATATGCATATTATTTTTTTCTGATATTTTGTTATTAATTTCGATTGATCCAAACAAAATAATCTGTGGCGGGGATCGACAAATCCAATGCCAAAGAATTCGCTGAGGTTGGGGGTGCCCCAAAAATGCCAACTTTTAATGCCCGAGCGCCAGAAGTGGATATGGAATAAAAAAGATGTTATTTACATAAAAAAGCTAATCCTATCTATAATCTTCGTATTACGGTCATGCTATTTCAAACATACGGCATCACCAATGATTTGCTTATAACAAATATTAAATTTTAGAGGCGACTCTAAGTACTGTATAATTTTCTTTCCAAAATACAGATACTAAATATTCTACTATAGTGATTTTTTACAGTATTTACTCTGCTGTTAAATTATAAAATAAAAGTGCCCATGAAGGGAGGGCAAGGGTGGCATGTGCGTATTCGTGTGCTCGCTTGGCAGATATACTGAGAATTGAACTAATATTTGTCAGAAATTTGCTCTTTGCTACGCCTTTCTATTCCCTAAAAGTAATTATTTCTAACGTCCCCTGGTGGGTCAGCGATAAGTCTACGGATTTACAACGCAAAAATCGGAGATTCGATTCCCCTCGGTGGACAGAGTGCAAGTGGCCTATCGTGTGACTTTGGACTAAGAAAACACCAACAAGAAATTACTTTGACAAGTATGTTTGATGGTGTTTGTTTTTTTCTACACTTTGGTGTTTCGTCATTTTTATGTTCATTTGCATCTTTACAAACTACCACTATCCAGAAAATACCATGCATAGAGGTTTTAACTTAGCTAAACTGAAAACTCACTATAGTTTAGTTATCTTTCAGACTAACTTTTTCATTTCTCACAATCTTTTTTTTTCGCACGAACACCTGTTTGAAAATCACTTTTTTTGTTTCTTGATTGTTTATACTTTGTGTTTTTATTACATGTTATGGATTAACATTTACTTCAGTATGTCACAATATACAGTTCTTGTTTAAATTAATTGGTATTCTTTTTTTCCATAACCGGACTATTACTTTATTTCTTAATCCCACCTTTTCTGTTAATTCCATTTGATTACAAAGGCCTGCATTGTCTTGAAATTTTTACATGATGTACAGTACTTCCTGTACGCTGAATCCGAAAATGATATCCATTTTTCTCCATCACGTAGAGATTTTTCACAAAACGTCATAATGCAATACGTGAAAGAAATACCACAACACTTAGTTTGAGACTAAAAGACGTAGATTTCACAAAAAAAATGAGGATGCATGTTTGTTTGACACTAATGTTCTTCTCTTTTCTTCAGTTTGTTTGTATTTTCGTTAACAAACATAATAATAATAAAGAATGCTCATTGTGGTCTAATAATTTGGTCTAAGTAAGAGTTTTTTTCTTCCTGATTTGTAAAAAATTCTTACGTGATAGGAAAAAATGAATAATATTTTCGAAATCTGCGTAGCTGAATCATGGAAAATTTGTTATTAAAACCAAATCAACTTTTATCGCAGGCCTGTGTTATCCATAAAACGATTTTGAGAAACCCTGAATATTTCTTATAGTTTTAGGTGTGATACAGTAAAATCTATGAGAAGAAAGGATGGCATCTTGTTATGGTTCAGTGATATCATAAATACATTGTAGGTATGTTGAAGTTAACATCCGCAGACCTCCAACGGGGTACATCAAGTATAGGCGCTCTATATATACAATCAAAGAGGTATTAGATAGAAGCACTCTATATAGACCATCACGTTGCTACATCAGATAGAAAAACAAATGTAGCCCCAAATATAAATTATCTGAGATGAAGGTGAAGCATAATTTCCACGTATAGTAAGAAGTACGAGACTAGGCTTAGCCTTGTGACTTGTTTAGAAACAGACATGGCTTGTAAGGAGGCCAACAGTCTATCAATAAAGTCAGCAAACATTGAAAAAAAAACAATAATGAATGTGAGACGAATTGTACCAAAATCCAGTGAAAGAAAAGTAAAGTAGGAATTGATAAGAAAAGCTCAGAACCGTTAACTTTGGCAAGAGAAGACTGCTAAAATTAAATCCAACCGAATAGCGGAAACAATGGATAACAAAAAAGGAGGGAAGACTGAAGAAGATTTTTAAAATGTTGATACTATTAACAAGTTAACACGAAAATCTAGAGCACAAACAAAGATATGCTTATATATTTAAATCTCAAAAGGAAAGAAGAAAAGCAAAACTAAATTAACTTAGAGCAAGGTCCATGAATGTTCAAGATTGAGCTGCACTGTCTATATCACTTACAAATATGGAAGAGAAAAGGAAAAAATGAGAAGAAGAACAACAACAAAAAACGGCTCGTGAGATAAGAATAAACACGAATGGGATATGAGACAAAAGTGAACCACAGTGACAGGAGAGTTAGGGAAACAAGGAACACATCGAGAGAAGCCGGTTTCGGACAAATATTTTTCACTAAATCATGAGACAAACTACCATTATATCGTGCGTACATTAGGTTTAGTGGTTTTCATAATTATTTAATTCCGCTAAACTGTTTTGAGAAATTTCAAGGTTTCCTTCCTTTTGAAAATAATCGATTTTTTATGTCCTTTGGACATAAATACAACTTTAACGGAAGCAGGAAGTAATGTCACGACTATAGTTGAACGTTTGAAAAGCAGTTGGAAGCCGTAACGAAATTATATATGCTGCGTTCTAACTGATGGTCTTGGTATAAATAATCGAATGTCTATGGAAGATCAAAATACAAAAATAAAACTGTTTCTCATATTTGAGGATACATAAGATTTAAATCACTGTTGCATCAACTGGTGTGTTCGTTACAGGAATTGCTGAAATATGATAGTTTCAAACTGAATTCTAGCCACAACGCCCCTTGGCGAGACAGTATACACTTCTCAGTTATAAATACCGACGGCGTTTCTGGCAAGCCAAATTTAGACAGAAATTCACGTTCTAAAGTGATGAGATCACAGCATGCATACAAAGTACCTCTACTCGTGGTCAGGCACTGAGCCAAAATTGTGTTTTTGTTCCTCTTCTAAAAAAAGGAATTTTTTTCTGTTTACAAAAAAAAACATTTAAAAATAAGAAAGGTTTTAGCCTATAGGTCATTCTAAATGCGTAAGGAATTGTTTGTTCAGACAACTGTTTTACATTTCCTATAAATCCCTTTTTTTTATCAAACTGTATACCAAAAGTTGGACATTTCCTCTATAATAATATCATGTCAACTATATCTTCACAGTTTCAGTCTTTTTTTTGCTAGATATTTTGTTTATATGGTTATTTATATTAACAATAAAAATCAATACGCATTATCCTTGATTATCTTAGCTAGAAACTCGTAGCAATTGTGAAGATACACATTTCTTAACAGTTTTGGAATCGTCGTTGTTCGGCTTGGAAAGATAATGTTTGGACAAGAAATTCTCGTGATTGTTTAATTTGGAAAGTTAATATTTGTACAAGAAATTCTCATGATTATTCAATTTGGAAAGTTGATATTTGGAAGACAAACTCTCGTGACTGTTCAGTTTAGAAAACTAAGTTTTCAACAAGAAAATTACTTTTTGAAATCAGCACAGTTTACTTAATCAGTCACTGAATGGCGTACAGGAAACACATCTATCGGGTTATTGTGAAGGTTTTCATTTTAGTGAATATAGTAATTTTCTTTTTTTACAAATAAACAGTCTAACCACTTTCATTTGGACCTTTCTTTTATTTAATCGCATTTCATTATTTTTGTATTTTTGGTCATTAACTTATCAAGGGTGCACTTGCTTGTTAAACTAAATTAGCAACAAAGAGGTTTAGCTAAAAGAGATTCTATTTAAATCCAAATCCATTATCATATAAATACAATTTCCACATAACAGCTAGTTATATTTACTCTTACCCACAATTAACATAATTATTATGTATCACTTAATTAATATTTTTAGCCGCGGCATAGCTGCTCATAGAACGGCTCTGAGTTTTTTTTTCCCCCTTTTATTTTATTTTCAAGTACAAAGTTTTAGCTCATAGCTCCGTCATTTCTTGACCAATTTGAGATCTAATCACAGTTTTGGACTAAGAAGGTCAAACTCTTTCGATTGATTATCTGACCACGCCCAAGGTCTCATAGATTAATTTACTCTAATCCTGGCTAAAATAATTCAGTTTGAGGGTAGGCTGGTAGAGATCCCGATAAGTAATACAATCGAATCGGATATACACGCACTCCACGCTTGGTATTGCTGGGGCACAAAAAATATAGCTAATAAAAAAAAGGGAGAAAAAAGGACTCATAGATTAATTTGCTCTAATCCCGACTAAAAGAATTTCACGTGCCGCGGCTATTGAGGATTCCCCCTTGTTAACGTACTAATCAATTATCTTTACTTTTACCAATGGTATAAAAAATCATCGACTTAAAGTAATTGTGCCTAATGACTATTTTTATACACATTAACCACTCGACTTGGTAGTTATTATTATATGTATGAGAAATAACGAAAATAACTTTTTCGTGAAATTTTCACAACTTTTTATAAATCTGTAATCTGCAAATAAGATTTTTTTTATTTTATAATTTGCTTTTGTCCACAGTTCCCGATGATGGGTGATACATTTTGAATGTCGTTGAAGTACAAGGTGTGGACGAAACAAACAATTTATCAAATCCCTAACAAACATTTAATTTTGGAAAAAAGATTCTTATGATTTAACTTAACTTAGTATAACACTCGGATAAAAAAAGTAATGTTTTCAGAACTTGCTTCTTTTTTTTTTGTGTCCATACAGCAGCGAAAAATAGAACAGTCGCCTGATGAAACATAAAAGGAAAATCTATTTAATCAACAACAACCTTGAATGATATTAGTTACACTTATGTGCAGCGCCATCTATAGGTCTTGTGACGATCTGTTTTTCTTGTTGTTCGCAGCGCAAAGCTACACAATGGGCTATCCGCACTCTGTCCACGAGGGGGATTGAGCCCTGGATTTTAACGTTGTAATTCTGTAAACTTACTGCTGACCTATCGTGCCATAGAGAAAGAGCATGTTGTTGAATTTATAGTCTCATTAAAATATATGAATAAATTATATAATTTTTCACATTGTTTAAGTTAGGGATTTGTTGACTAAAGTGGGAAGAACTTGTGAATTCAATTCATAACGGAAACTTTGAAAAACACGCGTGCATTATTTATTTACACCTGTTTATAGGAAATAAACAAAGACGAATATTCAGTTAATAGTAAGGATTCATAAAAAACATTGAACTATCAGAAATGTTTATTATTATTATTTTAGTTTTAATTAGATGTTAACAGATATTTTAAGTTTGGGAATGAATTTTAAGCAAGTTTCTTTCATTTTGTCACAAAAGAAAAATAAAATAAATTTTGTACTTCTAATGCTTTTTTTTAGAATTCTGGTAAATTTACCTTAGTTTACCCTGGCCTCAAAACTAAGTGTTATGTTGCTGACTGCTAATAATAATATAGTGCCAAAATTAATATAAATGGTATTTACTGCAGGACATTAATGTCCAACGGGTAAGCCTACCTCGAGGCGGGTCAAGGCACCCATGTCAAGACCATGTTCAATGGAGAAATCACCATGGCCACTGCTGGATCTGTAGATATTTCGAGTTGTCTTTGTGAACGACATCCTGGACTGATCACGTAAATTTCTTTAACAAGAGAAACGTATAACCTGAGAAGTTTGCTGATGCTCGGACACAAGCTGAGGAAAACCTGTAAAAGCTCGAGCTTTCCGAGCCAGCAACACCAGTCGAGCTAGAGTAAAAACCCTGATGCAAACCCATCCTTTAAATTCAAAGGTTCTTTACTGAGCAGCTCAGGTTTCTATTGGACCGCCCAAGCCTGCCTTTTATAGAAGTAGAGAGCGGGGAAAGGCAGAGAACAGCAGTCGGGTGAAGATAGGCAAAGAATCGTGTCCTACCATTCGTTGGGACTTAGTTCTAGTTGATAGTATCAACTGTGCTGTTCGGAATCCGTTGTTTTGTGAAACAATAGGCTGTTCTCAAAAATGTAAAGCAAATTTGCTGAAACTATGCAGAAAGCAGCAGTAAACGTTAACGTTACAGTTGTTTCCAGGTTTTGTGATAAATAAACACCAACAGTACAACGCTGTTCAAGTTTTACCACCACAAATAGAATGAACATAGTAATATAGAAATCGTTTATAAGATAACATTGTTAAAAATAGATGCCAAGCAACAGCAGGTGTTTAAAGCAAAGATTGTAAACATTGTTCAAAGTAGATGGCAAAGAACAGCAAGTGTTAACAGTGTAAGATTGTTAGTATTGTTCAAAGTAGACTACAAGGAAGCGCTTGTAGTCTACTTTGAACAATACTAACAATCTTACACTGTCAACACTGCTTCCAACACCTGCTGATACTTGCCATCTACTTTTTAAAATCATAACAATTTACACTTAAAACTTGCCACATTGTAGAATTGTACTAATAACGCCCAAAGCATCTGCAAAAAGGGCAAGTATTTTGAATGTAAAATTGTCATTATATGTTGAAGAAGATGAAATGCCACAGCAAGCTTCTTGATATTATAAAAAATAGATAATAAGTAACAGCACAATTTAAAGTGGACATTTTTTTTGGCAACGATGACAAGTAGATTAAGAGTAAAGCACCATAAGCATCAGCTCCATTGGTGCATGAACACTCTCAAAATCTATTGATGAGAGTGCTGCTGAGCACCCTGAAGCTGTGCAAAAAACATACTCAATATTCCCCATTATTTGGAAAAGTTGGCGCTAATACCTGGTCATATTCATATATGAAAATTGACACATGTTTTTAACTTTGACCTTAAACAGCCCATATGATATGTCTATTCTTTTTCGTACCAATATCCCAAAAGACAGACCTAGCATTTGGAATAATCTTTCTATAATATATTGCTTACGCCCGAAAGGTTCCCAAAGTTGAGACCAGAGACCCCTGGGTGGTAGTTATATGATTTTGTGAAGGCCGTATTGCATGTAAAAAATACCCCCCCCTCACCTGAAATGACCCTGACATAAAGCACATAAAAGAAATCAATTAGAGCTTATCAACTAGATGCCCCCAGTAGCCCAGCGGTATGTCTGCGGACTTACAACGCTAAAAAGCGGGTTTCGATACCCGTGGTGGGCAGAGCACAGATAATCCATTGTGTAGTTTTTTGCTTAACTACGAACAGAACAAACAAATCAACTAGAATTCTTGTTTTATTTATTTTTTTGTTTCGGATGTTCATGCAATGCTACACAAGGGCTATCTGCGCTATCGGTTATTCATTTAGAATAGATAACTAGAGGGAAGGCAGCTAGTCAACAGCATCAACCTCCAATTCTAGGACTACTGTAATCGAATAGTACGAATTGCCTGCCACTCTTATAATGTGTCAACGGTCTCGAAGTGCAAAGCGCAACTTTACGGGACGCGAACCCTGGACACTCGGATTCACCGTACAGTACGCTAAAAGACTAGACCACCTGGTTAGGTTTTTTTTTGGATTTGAATGGTTGTAAACTATGCGCGTTTTCTAATTAAGTTTTATTAAAATTCCAGAAACATCAGTGTCAAAAGCACTTTTTTAAAATATATATTTTTTCGTCACTTTCGCACGGACCGGCATGGACAGGTGGTTAAAGCGCTCTACTCGCAATCTGCGGGTCGCGAGTTCGAAACCTCGTCACACCAAACATGCTCGCCCTTTCAGCCGTGGGGGTGTTATAATGTGACAATCAATCCCACTATTCGTTGGTAAAAGAGTGGCCCAAGAGTTGACGGTGGGTGGTGATGACTAGCTGCCTTCCCTCTAGTCTTATACTGCTAAATTAGGGACGGCTAGCACAGATAGCCCTCGTGTAGCTTTGCGCGAAATTCCAAAACAAACAAATACTTTCGCACAACGTAGTTATTTAAGGTGTACATGCTTACGTCAATAGAGAAAAAAGTCACGTGATGTATAATATATTCTACACTCAACATGCAACAACGTTAGCTTATGACGTAAGTAGTCATATAATTTACATATTGCATGAAGTTTCAGAATAATAACATTCTACTTTAAATAATGTACATTTAAGTACCCTCAGAAAGATTATTATAATCTATATAATGGGGGGGGGCACGTGTCCCCCCATTTTGACCCGGTAGCGAAACGACCCCTTTGAATGGGGAATAGAGACTATCGTATAACTATAATTAAAAGTCGCTGTTTGAGTTATGAATTCAGTGGTCACAGTTCACATACCAAATAAGGTACCCCAATCATTCAAATACATTCCGCCTCCTATGAATAAAAGTAATGTTTCGAAGAATGCTTTTAATAAAAATATTGTGGATCTGTAATTGTATTGCACAGAGAGAGAGAACTCTTCAGTATCTTATGTAGAGATCTTGAACGATTAGGACGAACGTTACTGTTTCGTCAACTGTTGCAAATCTTAGGCAATCGCTTATAATTACAAAGAACATAGCACCAACGGACTATTTTTACACTGAGACTACATACCTAGATGAGATTTGTTTATTATGGTAATTCACGATTAAGTGAATCAAGATGTATAGTCTCATGTTTACATTAGAAACAATTATGCCTGTACATATTCTAATTTAAGGGAGAGAAGTGTTTGATATTAGTTTTTTCTATAAGGATTTGCAGCGATTTTAGTAAACTTAAAGGTTTCTTCTCACAAAATTTTATTCAAAATATCTATCTCTTTAGTTTTCAGTGATGAAAAAAAGGAAAACGTCTCAATACGTACACCTTTTCTCTCATCACAGTGCCCCTCCCCAAATTGTTTATTTCTAATGAAGCACAAAGCTACACAATGGGCTATCTGTGCCCTGCCCACCACGGGTATCGAAACCCGGATTCTAGCGTTGTAAGTCCGCAGACATACCGCTGTGCCACTGGGGGGCTTTATTGTTACTAACGCATAATTGACTATAAACTGTTTTATATATATCTGTTGCAAAATTTATGATTATTTTTAGATTGATATTAAATGATAGAACTTCAAAACGTACAGCTGTTTGTAGCGAATTC
>NW_013669137.1:62726-64273 GCF_000517525.1 Limulus polyphemus
TAATTTCTAATGAAACACAAAACTACCAAATAGGCTATCTGTGCCCTGCCCACCCCGGGTATCGAAACCCGGTTTCTAGCGTTGTAAGTCCGCAGACATACCGCTGTGCTACTGGGGGACGCGACACTAGTATTGGGAGTTATTTGAGCTACTTTGTCGTTTTTTTTATGTTTACACGTAGATTCTTTTCCTGAAACAGGTTCACTTCACCCAGCTGAATATCTCTACTTTTTTTTTTGAGAATTTCATCCCTGACTAGCATATATTGAATGGTTTAATAAGAATTCTTTTTATTATTAATTGCTCTGTCGAAACATGTAGCATGCATTAATTTTTTCATTATGCTCACAAATCATTGTGTCTTATATATACAAGTCTCCTAACGTTATTTGTTTGCTACACAAATAGTTGACTTAACACAACTCGCAAACATAACGTGAATTACGTCAAGCACCTAATAAAGGCCTGAAACCAGAACCACAGTAAGCATAAAAAAATCTCACAGTAGATGCTAATATGAGAAAATTATGTTGTTGTTTTTTTTGCTGTAAAATGACGACAGTGGTAATAACGTGTAAAAGTTGGCTCTAAACTACCGTGCTGAGGAAGTAACACTGTGTGGTGATATTATCACCGGTGGGTTTGACAAGTTTTTTTTAGAACATATGTGAGAAAACAGCGTATTTAAATACAGTGTCGCATTTTAATATGTACTATAATATAAAAGATGAAGAAGTAAGTTTTTTGCTACCGTGCAGGCTCTGAAAAGTGGGCTTCGTTCTTTCTGTAATAATACAGCTTTTTACGCAAAGGTCCTAGATAGGTTCAAGATGCATCTTTTTACTGGGAGTGATCATTCCCCCACGCAAAATACGTAAATAACTATGCACTACCAGCACTTGTGTTTAAAAATTTTTAAGTTATAATAAATAATTAAAAACAACGTTTTATATTTAGGAGAGACCGGGGCTAGTTGTTACGATTTTTAGAAAAAGTCCAATATCTAGCGAAATAACCCGAATCATATATTGAAACTGAATGAAAGTGAAAGATAAATATGTACTTTATCAAAATTATGTATTCTATATTGAACAAAATTGGTTACATATTTTGAAGTAAAGTCAAGTGTAACAATATGCCCCGGATGCGGGGTAAGTTGATATAATAGGTGGAGAATGTTGTTATACAATAAAAAAAAATCTGGAATATTTAGCAAAATTAGCCTACTCTATCATGCTAAATGTTATAATAGGCCTACTGTAGTTTTGCTCATAACATTTAGCATGTTAGAGTATAAGCCTTAATTTCAGTAATTATTCCAGATTTTCTAAATTTCAATGCGATATAATAATTGTAGGCTTAATAAATTTATTAATGATTACACCATAAAAAACTTTTAAAACGACAATTCAAACATAGTTATATTGTAATGAATTTATTATTGATTACACGATAAAATAAATCTTAGAAACGTTATTTAAACATATAAGAATCATTGTTCCATGATCGAAAAACCTAAAACAAAAATGGTTATAGTTCTAGTCTGT
>NW_013669137.1:65235-86958 GCF_000517525.1 Limulus polyphemus
ATGTGTTCGATGGTCCATGAACTATCGTCGTCTATTAATCTCAAGAAGAGCTAGAGGCACTGTATCAACTTGTCCCTGTAACAACTAGCCCCGGTCTCCCCTACACAGTAAAAATTTTATTGAAGCCTTACGGCTTCCACTTTAAAATCTCTCTCTACAAGTACATGTTTCGACGTGATCTACGTCATCCTCAGATTTTTAATGTTACACTGTAAAATGCACGACTGCAAAATGGTTACGAGGTCAGTCAATTCGACCGACCTCGTAGCGAGAGTCTATAATAATCAAGATATGTTTTGACTCAACTTGGTTTTCCTTGTATGTAAGCTTTAGGCTCTTAGTTCACTACATTGCTGCCTACCCTGACATGACCATGATGTTATGATAAACAAACTATTATATAACTTCCAATTGTAGTAATATTAAAGTAAAGTATGCATTTTACAGTGTAACATTAAATTTTAATATTGAAAGTCATGTAGGGATGATTTATGTATAACTGTATTATCCCTATATTCTTGTTTCATTCTTTTTGGCACTGTCATCATTTTACATTTACAAAATGTTTTTTATTACTTGTTTTGTGACGTTTTTTCCCCCCTGACTGACATTTAGTATATTTTATGAATGTGTGTAATAACATTTAATATCATTGTATTGATTTTTATTTACTCCTTCACTTCATACATAAGATAGGGGTTGGCTCCTTAAAGATACCGACTGTACAGTGTACAAAGCATTGAGTATTCTACATATTACATTCATCTGATATTCATCTTAAGCTTTTTAATTAAAGGAACACCAGATTTCTGTAAGAAAGCTAACTTCAAGGGTTAATGATAACATCGTTTACACTATATATATATATTTTAAATTACTACTAGTTATCACGACTAAGTGATGAAATCGTGTACTGTTCAGAAACACATAGGGTGAACTTAGGTTTGAATTGACGTTAGTGACAAAGTAATTATAGAGTTATCTCGACTGAAACAACAAGAAGAAAAATGAACAATTTCGTGGGCTTGGTTATTTTCTGGTTTGGTATCTTAGCGGCGGTTTCTTGCCTTGTTGGGTAGAGAAACAAATGAAAGTGGGTGGTAATCATCTTTTAAAGTAAAATTCTCTGTAAATGTTGACTTTTAGCGTTCATATTTGTATTATGCCTATTGAATACCTTGGCCATCCCTACATATAGAGTCTACTGAGTCAGTATGGTGATTGCTGTTAACTCTAGGAAAACCAAAACAATTTTCAAATAGCATATGATTTATCCGTTCAATTGTTTTATTTTTTTTTCCGGAGACAAGTACAATTAAAATAGAGAAAATAAATTATACATGAACGTTCTGTCTCCGTAACTCAACCTCAGTTCTATTTAATACAAAAAACACCATTTCAAGTTGTTGAGCAATTAATACAATCAACACTGACGCACATGAGGTTGAAGTCACAAAACATGAGGTAGACATCACAAAGGTGGCAGAAGCTCCCAGTCTTCATGTAATTTACCAGTTTATAATTGTTTGTTTTGTTAGATTTCGCACAAAGCTACAGGAGGTCTATTTTCATTAGCCGTTCCTAATTTTGAAGGGATAGACTCGATAGAAGGCAGCTAGTCAATACCATCCACCGTCAACTCTTGTTAGACCAAATAATAGGATTTGACTGTCACTTTTATAATGCATCTACTGCCCCAAACCATGGTATGCATTTATTAATTTTTTGGGGTGGAGGACGAAATGCTAATCATTGTGTCGCATTTTATATCATCAAATTGATATTCTCAAAATATTTTAGTGAAGAAAAATGTAATTATGCTAAATTGTAAACTACTTGATTTTACGTAAATTAATTAAGATTTTTTTCCATTATCACAATCTACTCTATGACTTTTAATATATTTCAAAGAGCATTGACAACTAGTTATGTTCATTACTGTTTATGAGCCGTGGTTGCTGTTATCAAAAAGGATAAATTTCATAAATCCTAGTTATATTTTCTTTACAAACTTGGAATTTTTACTATATAGAACAAATATCAGTTAAGGTTCTTCCAAACGAAGTAAAACTTTTTCTAATGAGATACATATTTTTTCTTGAGAAATAAGAAATATTTTCCCTAAAACTAAGTTTATTTGTTTCTTCAAAAACCAAGAAATTTGTTGTATGGAAGAGACTCTGGTATATTTCAACATGAGCTAGACGGGCTGGTCAGATATCTTTAAATTCAGCCATAGTCATCCTTTATTTAAATATGCCGAGAGAGGGATTGAAACCAGCCAATAGCACCTACGCCCTGTGTAGTTACTCTTTATTAAATATTGGAATTGTCACATTTATAGCTCTTCTCCCTCATATATAAATGAACTTAGCATCATATCGCGAATCGAACCTTTGGCATTTAAATTCGCAGCCTGGAACACTAAGACGCACTCAGCCATAGAGGAGAGACATTTCTCCAAACAATGTTAACTCATATTTCTTATAAGAACACACTGAGCTTGTTATAATGAAATCCGATAAAGATAACTGAATAGTTAAACAAATATTATTATATTCGTAAATATTGTAAGTGATAGACGTAAATTTGTCAAATTATATAAGCATAAGATAAACTAAGCTATACAATTACCTATTGCAGTTGAAGCAAGGTAACGGTACATCAGTATCAGTACAATTTTAAGCAAGTTCGATGTTAAATTCCTTGCATACTTAACAATTTTAAAGCACACTGATTTATAAAACAAATGGAATCAAATATTGCCCCTTATAAACGTAAATCCCCGATTCCTTTTTAGTAAATTTTCTTCAATATGTTAGTAATATATATCTTGGTTAAAGACAGTTTGTGTGTTCCCATTTAGTGCGTGATAAGACACAAAGCTAGTTTTCATGCGAGTTGTTACCATATTGGGTTACAAGAAACTATTAAGTATCTTTTTTTTTTTTTACATTCCTCAGATGTTGTAAATGGCTTGGCAAAACACAAGTTTTCTAAATTAATGGCTTTTGTTGTTAAAGCATAACATTTTATGCTTAACAGAAATGTCAAGTTGTTAGTGCTTATATAAGATCTTACGTGCGTGGCATGGCATTTTGGGAAGTCTTATAGACTTAAATATAGATAGACCTAATTAAAGCTCATTCTTAAAATCGCCACCGTTTTCATCCTGGCGAGTTTTATTTGTAGGTCACCCAGATATCGCTTAAATTACGCTTGAGAAGCAGGCTAGAAGTTTAAGAATACTCAGCCACGTGCTTTTATTTACGTACATTTTGTTTCAAAGGGAATCAATTGTGCCCAGTCTCATTTTCTTTTCGAATATGATTTATTCACACTGTATTCATCTCTTTAAAAACTCTTGATCTCGTAGCACTGTGACATCACACATAATTTGGTCTATAACACGTAGAGTCGTGTGTGCGTGGGTTGGGATTATTGATTCACCTAGTTCATTTAAAACTAGGTATGTGTTAAGAAAGTCTGTACGACAGATACAACAACAGGAAAAATACTGTAGGTTTTTGGAGGTAACGCTTACTTAATTAATCCTTCTCCGTATAGGTGCCTTATACTTCGATATACAATTATAGAAGGCAAACAAAATATTATTTCCAAATATTGGTAACCAAAATTTGCACCGAGACAAAGATGATTATGATTTGTCGAAGAAACAGTTTTTTGTTTTTTCTAATTTGATGCTTGCATCAGCATTGAATATTTTAGATATGAAAATACGATTTAATTTTGTGTAAGATGTATGGTGTAAGGTTGGTCGTATAATAAAGCAGAGACATGAATGGAACCTCTTCTGAAGAACTGAAACAGATGCACGAATTAATGAACAATTAAATTGTGAAGAAGATCCACAAGCACATTTCATCTACTTTGAGCAACTTCCAAGCTCAAGATTATTGTTTGCAGAAAATACAGAGTTAGCAAAGGTGCATGATCGTGCTTAGGTTAAGTTTCCGAGATAACAGTTAACGATTCTTACAAATTCCACTTTGAAATGCACATTATTTCTCTTATAAAAGTTATGAAACAGTGGATATATAATATGCATATCTAAAAACCCATGTCAATAAAACTTAAATAATTAGTAAATTTCACATTATTAATAGCGATTTTTTTCAGAATATATTTGCACCAATTTGTAAATTCTACATCAACATCAAATGCATTAGTTTTCTACAGAAATGAAACTTGGCTTTACATTTAAATAATTGTAGCAATGTTTATACATGATGTTATTTCTCCAGGTTGTAACTTACAATTTAGGCATCCTAACAACACTTGCGCAATAGAGAACACAAAACAAATAAAATAATTTATTCAATGTTTAACTACGAAAGCCATGGTATTTGTATTTCTTCGCATGTACTTGATCTCCAAGAGTGAATAGTGGAAACACGGAGGTAAGAATTCATAGCGGTTATTGTGAAAAACAAAACTCTCTAGGCTTGCATAAAGTTCGAAGTAATTTTGGATTGTTGATGTCGTTTTAAAAATATAAAAAATAGGAACACTAAATTCATAACACGTCCAATGATCGAATTTACAGGACCATTATATAGTAAGCAGTGTTTTTAAACGTTTTCTATAATTATCTTGTTTAGATTCTTCCCAATAATCTAATTTACAGGACCATTCTAACTTGGGCAATGCTTTCTAACGTTTTCTATTATTTCTACATCTTTCACTATCATCATTTCATAGATTCAGGTGGTACATGATACTTTAACAGTAACATTTTGATAAATTTTATCCATGTGTGATTGATTACTTGCGGGGGATGACGGATGTTTTTGTGATGTCCCACAGACTTAACAGATTGTTGCCATGTCAACTTCATGGTACGAGTGTTTTCTTGTGGGTTTATAGCAAGGCTAAAAAGGCTATCCCTAATGTTGAACAGCTGACCACAGGGAAAACAAACAGCTGGCAGAACCCACTGCAAGCTCTTTACCAATGAATAGTGGAATTGACTGCACATTAAAACACCATCATGACCAACCATTTAAGAGTCATCATGGACCCAAAACAGTTTTTGAATGATGATTAAAGCATTCCATACTGATTTGATAGAGTTCATACCACTTTCTTGCCACCCTCTTGGGTCCCTGGTGAGCAGTGGGCCTTGGAAAAATATCCATAGCTTCTCCTCCTTCTAGGTGGGCCTGCCCATGGCTGAAAGAGCGAAAATGTTTGGCACCGGGTCTTGAATCCAAAACTTGCTGATTACGAGTCCAGCACCCTAACCACCAGACCATGCCAAGTTGAGGTTTGAAGCTAATGCTTAGTTTTTTTCATCTTTCTTGATATCTTGGGAACTGCAAGACTAACAAACAGGGTAGCTGAATAGACCCATATGTGCACCTTCGAACCTCTTATTCTGATGAGCAAGAGAACAAACTTTGATTCTGTGTTCTGATTGTGCTCTGGTAAGACTTTCAAGTTCTGCAAGATTAAACTATAAAATCATTAACTAAAAGGCACAGAGATTATGACAGTCTCGTTCAAATTTCTTTTTTTTCGTTTAAACAGTTTTCGTTTTTCGTTTAATTGTTCATTCTATCTGTTTGCTGAATTCTATTGAACAATACCAACCTCAATAACCACAAGATGTTTAGATTCTTTGTGTGCAAAGCAGTTTCTTATTTTCTTAACAGTTTTTTCACAATTATAAAGTTAATGTTGTTATATCTCAATAAATCACTTTAAGAAAACGTTTTCCATACACAATTCCATAAGTTTTAAAACTTGTCAATAATAAATTCTGTTTCATACTCTTCAGTCTACAGAAATATATAGTACTCTACAAGTCCCAGTAAATCTATTTCTCTACAAAACTAACTGATAATTCATAGGAACATTACTATGGTTTTAATATTCTTCCATTCTATTGTTATCTCTGATTATTTTACTCTGTATTATGTTTCTTACTATCCTGAGCTTGAGAATATACCATTACCATTGCACACTGACTGAGATTAATTCAATTCTTTAACAATATTATTTTACATTCTTAAACTGTGTAACAGCTTCACTCACGTTTTTAGTGAAGGATTAATAACTATTATCATTCAGTATCAAATAGCTGAAGAGTTCCTCATCAACCAGAATTTTTTGATCTAGTAACATTCCTAGCAAACTAGACTATTTTTTTTTACCAGTATCAAGTTTTTTGTAATGATGAAAATATTAGGAAAATTATAGAATTTTTATTGTGGTAAATACTAAAATACAATTAGGATTTGCTATTTTTAGGAACAGAATTTCTCAATTGTAATTAGTAAATCGGAAACAAAGAAACTAACCATATTCTATCCTACTAATATACTCACTGAAATAATGATTTGAACATATATTTGTACAATGAATACTTCTGTCACAATTACATGATTAGAAATACCACTTTTAAGTGCACATGCACCTTACTCACTACACAAAGAATGAATCTTGAATTCGAGTAACTTGATGGAAAACATTTCTCAAACTGGTACATGCAAAAGCAAAACTCAAATAGCTAATAAATATTTTTAGTGCATGCATTTTTGTCAGTTTGGCTGTAATTATAGGTCTATTTTAGACCTCCCACTAACAAAAGTTTGATATAGACATACATATTGCACTTAACTAAAGGTTTGTTTGAAGTTAAGTACAAAGCTACACAATGGGCTATCTGTGCTCTGCCCACCACGGGTATCGAAACCCGGTTTCTAAAGTTGTAAGTCCGCAGACATACTGCTGTGCCACGTGGGGGGGGGGGGGGGCGTTAACTAAGGGACAGTACATATATTGCATTTAACAAAAGAACAGGTGTGAAATTTTGGAAGTGTAACAACTGGTTATTGTTTTTGGTTTTTTCAGGAAAAATTGTGGTACTTGCATCACTTGAATAATGCAAAAAAACTCAATACAATTCTCTGGTGTTTCAGGTGCAATTAAAGTTATTTATATAAGAACGTTTTTGGTGTTTTTTTAAGTTGTTTCTAGCTCATTTTATAATCTTTATTTAAACAAATTGTTTCAGGATCAAAGTTGTTTGGAAGAGGAATTAGTAATTTGATTTTCATATTTATAATTATATTAAAATGCTGCTCTTATTGTGCCATTTCTATAAATAACCTAATGCTGTGCATACAGCACCCTAACAAAATAACAATTTTTAAAGAATAGCCCAGTTTATAAGTGAAAACTTCTCTATGTGTTTTATTCTAGTAATTGACAAATTCTTTCAAGTATAATAATATGAATTACTCATTGTTTTTATTATTTCTTCCAGTATCATGTTCTTTATAATGATCAGTCCACACTTCTTCTTCTTCAAAGTAATCCTCTTCTTCCAGATCAATTTGTCTATTGCTGTTAGAAGCATCTCTCAGCAAATCCTCTGTAAGCAAATCTTGTTGTTCATTTTGGGAAGTCTTTTTTCTTTTTTGTACTTTTTTGGTGTTGGAAGAACATTGGAAAAATTCTCGAAATCAGTTTCTAAAGTAAAGTTATTTTTAACTACACCACTGTCCACTTGAAAATCAAAACCTTTAAAAAAAGATTTGTCATCAAGATGCCATTGGTCCTGTTGAACAGGCTTTGTGTCTAAACTAGCAAAGGAACTCCTTTGATCCTTACTTCTAGTTTTTGCTACTTTCTGGGCAACTTGGTTCATGAGGGCTTTATGGTCAAGCCCAAAAATATTGTGCTTCATCTCTGGTGGTGCCCAAGGAAGCTGTGTATCAGAGGCCTTCGGTTCTTGGTAGAGAGTTTTATCACTTCCGCTACTCTGTGGCACCACCGGATCAGTGGATTGAGATAAATGAAAATATTCATTAGTGTTTTGCTAAAAAATAAAAATAAATTTCTAAAACATTTTCCATAATAAAAACTATATACTATATATATCTAACCTGAAATACCACCAGTCTAACATTTTATTCCTCCAACTTTTGTAAAAAACAATAATCAAGAAGAATTAGCTATAACAGTGAACTATAAAATTACGACTTCATTAAATCATGTTACTGTTGACACACTTTCACAAGTTTTAAAATATAGTGTTTTTCTGTAATACAAGTACTTGATGATTATTTCTTGCAATAGAAGTCCGACACATATGCTGCATTTTTGTAGTTTTGAAATAACCATTCAGGATTTTTTTGGAAGAACAATGTTAAGCCTAGGATAAGGTAAAGAAAATGTTCCAAAAAATATTGAAAAAAAAGGCTAAGATTACACAAGTGAAAAACATCAGGGAAAGGGTTAAGAAATGCCAAGATAGTCAGTAAAAGTAGTTAGTGAATTAAGTTACTATTTCAAATTTATTTAATTGTTTCAGCTTATATTGTTCAAGCCATCAATTAAACTATCATAAAATATTTGTTTTCATGTAAACAAGTTATGCCTCAATTCAGACTAAACAGAACTAGAACTACTAAGTTCTTAGTTCAAGATTAGTCTGTGAGCCATTTGTCTGTCCCAAAAGGTTCTACTGAAATCCCAGTGTATAACAATAGACACTAAAGACTAAACACTTAATTTACATAAACTGCTTGCTTGTTTAAAACACTACAAAACTACAGCATATTGTCAGTATTACAGAATATAATCATTAAATATTCACCTGTATATCCCAAATGCTTCCAGTTTAAGGCCCAGTTCATAACAATAGACACTAAAGACTAAGTAACTAACTTACAAAAGCTGGCTGCTTCTTTGAAACAGCATCCAACTTGAAAGGATGTATCAAACTTGTAGGTTGGAAATCTGGCCCAAAGTCTGCCTCAGCTAATAAGTTTTGAACTTCTAATATTTTAGTAGAAGTTAAATCTTTAACAAATGTGATGCGTGGTATACTTGTCAAGATGGATAAACTTGCTAATTCTCCCCTAAAAGAAACAAAGAACATTGCTCAAAAAATATAACTGTTTTTGAAGTGCACTGTAAGAATCTAGTATAAACTTCCTTGCACAAGATTTGTACAAAATCTACAAGAAAACATTGCACAATAATAACAATTAAAAGCAACATAATACCTATTTCATTGTTTATTATTAAACAGTTTCATATTTATAAAATAAAAATAAGTAAGGTCTGGAAATTATCATTTGATGTTATGTTTAAAATGTTTAACTTTATATATGTTAATGGAATAGCAAAATAGGCAATAAACTATTAGCCCCCCCTCCAACTTTTCCACCAGGTTATTGTGAATCTCATGAACAACCCTGGGCAACATTAAAGGGTTGAAAATCTACCAGTTGGCAGAAATTTCTCATCCCTAAGGTATTATCGTTGGCTATAACATTTCTTATATATTAAGAGTTTGGGGATTTCCATACAACTGAGGTGATTTTATCACTTGTTTTCAATTCAAAAAAAAGATGGTTTAGGTATGGTTAATAAATATCAAGAAATTTCTTTGTTAACACAATTGGTAGTTATTCCCTAAAATGATGGATAACCTAAACAATTGGTCAGAAAGAAATATACAACTTTTAAAACAGCAAACAGGATTTAAAAATGACAGTGTAACAGATCAAAAATTTTGTTTTTAAGGAGTTCATGCAGATGTACATGAAATTAAAAAATGTTTACTAAATGCAGCTTTTATGGATTTAACCATATTTGATTCTGTGATATGCAGGCATATGTTTTTTGCCTGCCTTGAGTCATATAAGAATTTATAAACTTTTTAGTTTATTTAGTTTCTATGCAGTTTTGGCATAATCAAGTGGTTCAGAAAACTGTTGAAGTTGCCTTGTTCTAATTCCTTTTTTACTTTGTTCTCTACAGTAAATAATGCCTATTCTACCTGAGAGGTATGGCAATAACATAGAGCATTCATGTTGAAAGAATCACTGGCTGAATTGACAATGTCTGTATGTTACAGCTGAACAATGCTGTGGGAGAACAAGGGGTTACAAGGTGATGGTGTCAACTGGACAAATAAACTCTGTTTACCTACTGAATTCAAGCATGCTTTCTTGGTTCAGTTCTACTTGGAGATAGTAGAGTGAAGAACATATATGAGATCATGTTTTAGTTCTGTGGGAATCAGAAATCATTCCTATGGAAAGTGAAAGCTGTGGGACTAATCAACTGTGGTTCTGTCTATGCAAGTGTATACAATGCATTTTACTTTTCTTTCATAATAAAGATTGTCTTTGTTTTATTCAAAACTTGTCCATTCTGATTATTTCACAAACAAGAAAACTAAGTCAAGTTTTCAGATTCAAACTATTCCTTAAATTTCCTGGTTGACCCTGATGTTACTAGCAGATTTAACTTATCTGATGTTTGTTCAGAAATTGGTTCACCTGAGAATACCACAGCTCTATCTTCACAAATTGCCATTTGTATAAACTGATAAATGATGGCTTCTGTATAAATAAACATCAATTTGTGTGTGTATCTGTTTCTTATATGTTTTCACATTTCTTGATCAATTAGCACCAACCAAACCTGACACATTGATGCAGGCAGACATGAGGAAGGTCATGGGGGTGAGGTGGTGTATCTCAATCTAATTTTGGAACAACTACCAAATCAGCACAACTTGACAGTGATATAGGATGACATGAGATGGGGGGAGTGAGTTGATCCCCATATAATTTCATATTGATAGAATTCTTGAAAACAGTATGCCATTCTTTTCAGTATTGGTATCTTTATGTATTATATGGCACTTTTAATGTTTATATGTTAAGAAAAAAAAATAGAAGCATAATTTTGTATCTCTTTTAACAAAGGAGTTTTTATTTCACCCATCCAATGGATGGGTACTCCAGTTAGTATGCTATAAAACTAGATATACATAACAAAAACATTTAAAATAAAATCTTGAATAAGAACAGCTAACATATATACGACTAATTAATTTGTTGAACCAAAAATCATGACAAGATTTTCAATAACTAGTGGCATAAAGGTTAACTTATTAGTGTTTGTTGATAATATATTTGTATTAAGAGGTGTTGTGATCCTAAATGTTTTAAAGAGATATTTTTTGAAGTAATCCATTATACTATGAGTACAAGCAAATCAAAGACTGTATTAGTTAAAGGATAAGAATAAGGTCACTACTCTATCATATTTTGTAATTATAAAGGCTCTCCCTATGGAGGCAGGTTTGTACACACTTATCAAAAATATATTAGAAATCAACTTTTGTAATGTTACAAATATTTGGTAAAATTCAAATTGCACTGTGTGGTCACTATATGGCACTGGGTGCAACTAAATGATTTTGGTACATTACAAAAAAAAAAAAATCAGTGTGAGCTGCATCATCAAAAATTCATGTTATATCACTACGAGTATAATTAAATAAAATGAACATCAGTCTATAAAACGTTATTTTAAAAATCACTTGAGCAACAAAAACAGGAGTACAAACTAAGTATGCCCTGTCTCAAGATAGGGTAGGTATGTATTTTCACTTTTGTTTTGTGCCATAAAACTCAACCTAGCAACACATGTGGGACATTTAATTATGTTTTCACATAAAGTTGACTGTTTTTATTATCACATTTTAGGTGAATACAGATTTTCACTGTTTGATATTAATTATAAATTTGTTGAAGTACTGGTAGACAGATAAAATGGACCTGGAGGCCATCAGTTACCTAAGTCTGGTATAATGGTAATGCATCGTTAATCTCCCGAGCTGGTTTTATAAAATATGCTAGGTCTTGAAATTAAATCAAACTGTTCAGACAGCAGATTACTACTTTGAATCAAGTCCTTAGAACTGAAATTAACTCACTCAATAGATTCATCATGCCATGTAATGTTATATAATAGATTAAGCTTGACAACGAGTAATCATGTATAATAATACATAATGAGTGACATCATACAGTAAAATATTCACCCCTAATTATGTTATTTTTAGTGTTTTGTTGAATAAGTGAGAGAAAGAAAAACAACTCACGAAAACTGGATAAAAATATCACATTTACCTGATCTTTCCAGCATTAGAGTTCAGTAGTTCTTCAGCTGTTGCCAAGTTGGGGGTTGAAGATGTCCAATATACAATAATATTACCTAAATCTGGAGACACCTTTACCTAAACGAAATAAAGCATGTACTAATTTCATACAATTAATAGTTTAGATCATATCATTATTTTGCTAGCATCCAAAATTAGCATAATGTAGCTATCATGCATGAAAATTACAGCTGAATCTACAAGAGTTGATGTGGTCTTGGTTTTAACTTATGGTGTGTTGTATACATCAGTACTTTAGTTAGGATTGAAGAGAATTTGACTGAAAACAGTAAATACATAAGAAAAGAATGCAAGTTTCCTTTTATTTTTGATTTTAGCTCAAGAAAGACTTTCTTTTTTTTGCTCATAGGCATTTTTGATATGATTAGAAGTTCTGTGAATTTGTTTAATGCATGCACATTATATAGGGTAGGAGATAAATAAAACTGAAGACAACTGTAATTGTAGTTTCCCACATTTTACAGAAATAAACATTCATTTACAAGAAATATTATGTATGATGGGCAAGATATCAGAGGAGTGGAGGTACATATTCAAAGATGTTCAGAAACTGGGGGTGGGGAAAGGCATCCCTCTGAAAACTGTATAGCTGTACATGTGCCTACTTCCAACATACCAAGTATTTAACACAAGTGTTTTTCTGATATTTCTAATTCAAGAAACTGTTCTAGATGAACTTTTAGTTATCAACTTTCATATAATGATAAAAAATAGAGTGAAAAAGGAATTGGTATAATAAAGGCTTTACCTGTCAAAGCATAGATTCCACCATAAAGCTTTTTACTCATCTGTCTAGCTTTTTTTAGCTCCACTCCTACCCGACATGTACAAGAGTTACTCTGAGAGCTTCAATTTCATGATTATGAAGCTTTTCACTAGTCTGTCTAGTTTCATGTTTAACTCCTACATGACATACAATATTTCACTTACTCCAAGAACTTCAATTCCATGACCATGAAGCTTGTTATTGATTTCTCCAGTGGACATGATATCTGTGATTGCTTCCATTAAAATTGCATTGAATACATTCATTCGTTGATTGTTTGCTGGCTTGGTGTTCCATGTTAGAGAGCCATCACCTCTACTCTGCTTATGAAACCAAGATTGATTAGTAGTTATGAAGTGGAAAACAGTCTTGCAGATATATTGCTCTTAGTACCTATATAATCTTCAATAGTTGGTTAAAAAATTACAATCACATATTAAAAAAAAATATATAACAAATGAATAATGTTTTTTAAAATTCTTAGGTATATCACAAAAACTTTCTAATATAGGTGAAAAAATGTTTAGAAAAACAGTAACCCGACAGGTTTAACTCTTTACACCCATAATCTTTTGCACGTTCTGATGGAATTATTTTCATGATTTCCTAATAATTATCACCATATCTTATAAAATTTCAATTTTCCTAATTTTGTGGATAATAACAGATGCTGTCACTGTCTGATGGGTAAAACAGGATTTTTGGCCAGATGCTGAAAGCTTCCACTCAGGTTTAAGGTGTTAATCCATTCAGGAGTTACTAGTCTAGTCAAAACATTAGGTTAGTCAGAATTCCAGTTTGTGATAGTCTCAGTGTTTTGTCGAGTTTAGATTATGATTTCATTCAACATTCTGAAGAAATGACTTTGTAGTTCTTGTACATCAAATACTACGTGTGGTTATAGCTAAAAAAAAATAAAAGTTGTGCAACACTTTTCACTTAGTTGTTTCATAGTCTTTCGCAATGTCTGAATTTCTTCAAGCGTATCCCTTTTCAGTCTCCATTAGAAATACTACTTAATTTGCACCTCAACATATTTGCTTCTACATCAGAATTTACCTTTGGTCTCTTTGTCATACCTGCTATGATGCAACTTTAAATCAGTTAGACAGTTGAAATTGAAGGTCTATTGCTACTGCTTACTCTTTCAGAAGAAACACAGCTGCACAAGTGCTTTTTCCTAGCCAGTACCATAAATTCAATGGAAAAAAAATTAACTAGTCTTGGAAAATTCTAGATGTGCTTTTTCTTTAAGCTACTTATACTTTTAGCATTTTGTATTATGATTTTAAAACACATGGTAACTGAAAACCAAATAAAGTATTCAGTAGGTGATATGTGACTTACAACCAGAGCATAAAGTAGGCAAGTATTTGATGGCAAGGTATACTTGCACTTATTTAAATCTGTTTTCCACACTGGAAATTTACAAGGATTTTTTTTTTCCATTCCTGAATGTCTAAAATAAATATTTATGAATTTCAGCTCACTCTTTGTTTAAGAAAATATCCGTTTTCAGCTCTATTATCTTTAGTATTAATGAATTGTTCTAAATATAAGTTCTATTGTCGTTTTAAACACTTGCTCCAAAAGTCAACTCTTCCCTCTAACCTAGCAATACTGCATTAACATTGGGTAATTGTAGGATGCCATTGATAAACATACAATATATTTATGTTTTTGTTAATAAAATAGCTAGATACCTACTGTGTGTTAATAAATGTAAACAAGTTAGTAAAACCTCAAATGTTAATACAAAAATATCATATATCTTAACAGTAAAAATTTGTATAATAATTCAATGACGAGGAACCCACTTTGAGACTAATAATGCTTGAAGACGGCTTGAATGGGTAATGAAGAAAAACTTTAATATAAGATGATGAGAAAACCTTGTTGAAAAGTTGTACATTTGCTGTTATGTTAAACTTATATTAAAGTTTTTCTTCATTACCCATTCAAGCCATCTCCAAGCATTATTTTTATAATAATGTTTAATGGAAAATATTTTGCTGCTTTTGATGAACATAAAAGCTTTTATATGTTGAAATATTTCCTTAATAGAACATTTAAAGCTTCTAGTGCCAGAAAAAACTTGCATATGTGTGTTTAATGATTGCTTCTTATTACATCAAACAATGTTGACTGTTAATAAACTTATGAAATGTGATTATACAGTACTTGTAACTGTAAAGTTTTGGCTTTAGCATACTGTTCCAGCCTGTTTCTACAATGAGACAATGTATCAGGTTCGATACTAATGCCTTCTTTGATTTGTTATGTAATGTAACCTCATCACTATACTATAAAGTTTAAGTAATTATTCTCTTATCAATACTGCAGATATATACTTTTCTTTGTTGAATGGCTACATGCAGCATGAATAGTGCTCCCTAAAAATATAATATTATATGTTTATTACAAGTAATACACACACATACAACTTTCAGTAATTATAAGAATGACAGAACACTTTACAAAATATATACCAAGAAATCTGTCATACCACTAAATATACTTGCCCATACTCCACAAATAAAGAATTCTACAGTGACACATCCACATTTGTATTTGTTGTAATTTTCTAGAGAAGAAAAAACTGTTACAAAACATCTGCTTCTGTTTTTTACAGTTGTTTGCTCATCCAAGTAAGTGTCAGAAGATATCAAATAGTGCAAGCCTCAGTTTTTGGTTAATCGGTTCATTATGATGGAACTTAGCATAATTTATTAAGTTGTAATAATATCCAGTAAATAGCTGCAGTAAAGAGTGGGACTTGTGTAATTTGAAAATAAATAAACTCATTTCAAAAGCCTATTTGGTCTCAGTTTTTACAAATTAAAAAAAATTATACTGCATGCAGAACAATTTGCAAAACAAGTATATACATGTCTGGATGAATACTTTGTCTCATAGTAAGAAGCTTTGTAAATGAACATTGACAGGGATGGCTTGTATTCTTGGATAGCTCAATGTTAGAGGAACTGTATTCAAGTACAAGTGCATCTTTTCATTTATCAGCTTTTTCACTGAAAATGCTTTGTTAAGTGTTACCTTTTCATTTTGCCTAACAAAATTTGAAAACAAATACAAGTGCATAGATTACTTATTATAATGGCCGGTTTTCTGTTTTTTACCACTACTTTGACCCCTGTAGATGAAGCATCACCAAATTTGGCATGAAGGTTTGTTGGGTCCATGAGGAGATACATACAAAATTATAGTTTCACATTTTGTGTTTTGCAGTTTTTATGGGCATTTTTGCATTATTTACAATTACATATAAGGCAAGCAACTTTTCATGTCCTAAGATAATCTTTCATTAATCATGAATTTACATAACTTCCATCAATGAGCTAGTAGTGCAATAATTAAGCCAATTCAATAGGTATCATACCTTTTGCTCATTGGAATCATACCAGCGTTTTTTCCTGTGTAAAAAGATAAAAAAAAGGAAAGTTAATTTTACATAGCATAATAATATAAATACTATAAATATTCATTAACTACATACCATGAAATCACTAAAACACACTATCTGAGCTATACAAGTCAGCATTATACACATATTCCAGATTAGATTACAATGACACAAGTTACTGTAAAAGGTTTCAACATAAGAAAATAAGTCACAGTTCACTTGAAAACTTGAAGCTCCTTCAATAGCTTCATTCAGTTTGCAGATAGCTCTAAAGGTGAAAAATAAGAATATTCTGTCCCGTAGATACAATAACGAAGAAAATAGCCACAGCTTAGATGTATTGGGCTAATGATGTAGGGAAAGGTAGGACAGAGGAGCTGATGAATAAGTACAGGGAGTTGATAAAGGAATTTAATGAAAATGGCCATAAGTTAATTTTATCAGGGATACTGCCCAGAATTAACTGTGGGGATGAAATTATAAGTTGGTCATTAGGGCTAAATGCTAGGCTTAGGTTAGTATGTAAGGATGAGCAGATTGGCTGGTTGGACTTGTGGAATCAGTTCAGTGGAAGAAGAGAGCTTTTTCCAATGGATGGTTTACATTTAAATAGAGTAGGGGCTGGCTTGTTTGGTAAGGCTATTAACTCAGCTGTAAGGGAAGTTTTAAACTAGGACTAGACAGTGGTGAGGACCAGGAAACACTGAATGCAAAAAGAATAGGAGACAGAGAAAAATTTAGCATAGGAAAAAAAGTATAGAAGTAGTTATAAGGATAGGCTTAATTGTTACTATTGTAATGCTAGAAGTATAAGAAATAAAATAGATGGCTTTAGAGCATTGGTAGGAATGAAGGATTTTGATATGATGGGAATAACTGAAACATGGTTAAACATAGATGTTTTGATGACAGCAGTTTCTTTGAAATACAGGGTTACATGCTATTTAACAGGGATAGAGTATTAAAGAGGGGGAGGAATGGCCTTGTATGTAAAATGTGAGTTACATCTTATTGAAGTTGAGGATATCAAAAATGATAGCAAGGAGATTGAATCCATTTGGGTTGCTATTAGTGGTTATATGGGGAAAAGGCTTTTAATATGAATTTGTTACAACCACCAAATGATACTGATGAAATTGGTGAGAAACTTTACAATGAGATTAAGATTTCAGCTGTTAATGAAAACATAATTATGTGTGATTTTAATTTCAGGCATATAGATTGGGAAATGCTAAAGTCAAACCATGAGGGAGAAAAGTTTTTGGAAACTGTTCAAGATGGCTTTCTTCACCAATTAGTCAAGGAACTATTAGAAACAATGCTATTTTAGATTTATTGTTAACTTAAAATATAGAAATGATCGAGAGGGTGGAAATTGGGAACATCTGGGTGCAAGTGATCATTGCTGTATTAGGTTTGATGTTTTGCTGCATATGGAGATAAGGAATAATGATATTTTGGTTACAAGTTTCAAACAGGCAAATTTTGAAGAAATGTGACAAGAATTATCTGTTGTGAGTTGGGCAGCTGAGTTACTTGGAGATACTAATCAGATGTGGAAAATTTTTAGAGATAAAGTTTTAAATATTCAAGGTAAGCATATTCCTTATAGAAAGAAGAAAAGGATAGCTGCAAGTGAAAAAACCAGGTTGGCTCATAAGGAGTTTAAGATAAAATTAAAAAAAAGCATCATAAATTTAAGAAATTTAAATTGACTGGTATGACAGAAGATTTAGAAGACTATAGAAGATCGAGAAAGTGGGTGAAACAGGAAATTAGAACATCAAAAAGGATGTATGAGAAAAGGTTGGCTGAAAATGTAAAAATTAATAGCAAGGATTTCTTTAAGTACATTAGGGTAAACAAAATGTTAGGATGGGGGTAGGACCTTTGAGGGATGATAAAAGAAGGCTAGTGTCTGTTGATTATGAGATGGCTGGGTTATTAAATTTAGTTGTTTTTTTTTTTTGGTTTTTACTATAGTAAGATTTAAGCAGTATTTTATATCTTGAACAGTTGATAAATGAAAATGAGATCAAACAAGATAACTGCATTAATTCTGAGCTGGTTAAAAAAAAAATTGGGAAGCTTAAAAAAACAATAAGGCTCCTGGGCCAGATAATATTTCCCTATAGGTTTTTAAGAAGGTTAAATATTGGAATATGTGAGCCACTTACTACTATCTTTTGTCAGTCCTTGAAAAGTGGGCAGGCATCAGAGTATTGGAAGTTAGCTAATGTAAATCATTTTTTTCAAGGGAGGTAATAAAAAGTGTCCCAGTAATTATAGACCTATTAGTCTTACATCAGTTGTGGGAAACGTTTAGGGAAGTCTGTTAAAAGATGCTTTGCAAAGTCATTTAACAAAGTTAAAAATTTTATTGAATAGTCAACATGGTTTCACTAAGAGAAAATCTTGCCTTACAAATCTTTTGACAGTCTTTGAAAAGGTTACTGCTTATGTAGATGATGGTAACGGTGTAGATTTGGTGTATCTGAATTTTCAGAAAGCAACTGACAAGGTGCCACCTAAAAGGTTTGTAAAAATAATTATCTTTGTAGATGTGGGGGATAAATTAGCAAATTGGATAGAAGAGTGGCTGGATGGGAGAAAGCAGAGGGTTGCTACAAATGGAGTTGAGTCAAATTGGATTAATGTCATAAGTGCGCTACCTCAGGGGTCAGTCTTGGGACTTTTCTCTCTTTGATTTACATAAATGACATACATGAAGGAATAGTCAATAAATTACTTAAATTTGCAGATGACATTAAGGTCTTGTGTGTTGTTAGCTGTGAAGAGGATGCTGCTGATTTACAAAAGGATTTAGATAATTTAGTGAGTTGGGCAAATAAATGGCAGATGGGTTTTAATTATAATAAGTGCAAAATAATGTATGTGGGTTATCATAATTTGAATGGGAATAACCTTAACAGAGTTATAAAGGAAAGGGATCTTGGTGTAATACTTGATCAGTCTGAAGCCATCCAAGCAGTGTGCTGTTGCTAGTGGTAGGGCAAATAAGATTTTAGGTTGTATCTACAGAAATATTGAATACAAGTCTAAAAAGGTTATAATTTCATTGTACAGGTCACTGGTTTAGCCACATTTGGAATATTGTGTTCAGTCTTGGGCTCCCTACTTTAGGAAAAACATTGAATTGTTTGAAAGGGTTCAGTGAAGGGTTACTAGAATGGTGCCTGGGATGGAGGGGTTGTCATACGAGGAGAGGCTGAAATCTCTCAAATTGTTTTCTCCTGAAAAAAGAAGAGTTAGGGGGGGGGATCTGATTGAGGTGTTTAAGGTTGTCAAGAGAATAGATAGTGTTGAAATATATTGTGTTGAATGTATTGATGTACTGAATATCCTAAAATGCAAAGTCTTTACATAAATCAATGCTCTGTTTTGGAGAACTCATTCTGATCTGATAGTGATACAGTGATAATTGAATCAGAATAATTTTGCTGTTATTAATATTATTCAATTTTCAAAATATAAGTGTGGTGTTACTGTTACAACTTCGAGATCACCTGGAGCTGGACAGAAAATTATTTCTCAAAAACTTACTTTTTAGTATTTCCAGCACTATTAATGAACCTTTGAAGTAGCTTTCCACGTCTGTTGACTTGGTTACTAGCACAAAAATACGAACTTGTGCAAAAGTAGCTACCTGGATTAATTTTGATTCGTGACAATGATGATGTAGGTGTACACACTGTCGTTTCAATACCTGATCCAAAAATACACAACGTTACTCTGTAAAAAGTTCCCGTTCTTCGAAAACACAAACTTTTAGGTCTCCATCTCAGACACACTTTTCTAACGACATCCATATTATTGACAGACTTTTCAATACAAAAGTTTCAACATCGTGTTATTGCAATTACTACTAACAAACCTACAAGTACTGTGACTGAAAGATGAAGTAAGAGTATTACTCCAAAGTCCGAATACAGACCAGTAAATCTAGTAAAGTGCGTGATTTCAGAAACAAGCACGCAATGGTAACCACTGAAGCAGTGTGACGTAGAAAATATCCTCTCACACGAGTAGTACTGGTAATCAGCACAAGCAATGTCAACCAAATATTATTTCTGAACTCTGATCCAGATTCCTTAACATCCAATTTTCAATGCCGGATTACCCAATAGGCCAAGTAGGCACGTGCCTAGGTCATTAATAATGTTTTTTTTATTATTATTAAGGCCCTATATAATTGTTTTGAGATTTGAATAACAAATTTTATCATTAAGCTACACCACCTTGTGTCTAGTAAGCAAATGGCAGGCTGCAACCTTACGTTCCAAATACATATTGTTACGTCTCCGTTTGTTAATTAACTTTTCGTAACTTCGTTCCGACGAAACTTTAGCGACACAAATCCTTACTTAATAAAACTGGTTTATTCTTTCTGAATATAACTTTACGATACACTTGATTTCAACATTCGCGCTAAAACAAACGCTATAACGAACTTTAACAATACTCTCTGACTGCAAATCAATTACTCACTACCTACACACATTATTGTCACGTTGTGAGCGTCTTATATATATACCAGACAAACGTATATCTAGTAAATGCTAGGGCATTCACGAAGGAACAAGATAGTTCTAGAAACGTGGCGTGACACTAGTCACGTGACCTCGCTGACGCAACAATATTGAATATACTACTCAAAACTGTAACAGTATATAAACAATATAAATTAAAAAACGGAGACGTAACAAAAGTTAAGTGTATCGGTTAAGTTATATTCGGAAAGAATAAACCAGTTTTATTAAGTAAAGGCTTGTGTCGCTTAAGTTTCGTCGGTACGAAGTTACGGAAAATCTTAGTATTTGCTAGATGGGGTAGGCGGATATATATAAGATGGGGAAAACGTGACGCGGGAAGGTAATGTAATATGTGTGTAGATAGTGAGTAATTGATCTGCGGTCGGAGTATTATTGACGTTCGTTGCTATAGCGTTTGTTTAGCGCGATTGTTGTCTATTTTCTAGAACTATCTTGTCATCGAGGTCACGTGACTGGTGTGGCGCCCACAACACTGCCCCCTCCTTAATATTGTTCGTCCCGAACAATAACCACATACAATAAACCAATAACAATAAACAATAACTTAATTAACTGTACAGAATTACAAACACAAAATTACAATTCAACAAAGTCTCTTAATTTTACGGGACGTATCTTCTTCCGTACTGGTCTCCATCTCGTTTGGCTTCTGCTTCATGTGGGGTTCATCTGCTTCATCAATAAATGTCCTATCATCGGTAACAGTCACATCAGTGGTAGTAACTTCATCAAGAGCTTCATCGTTTCCCTTCTCAAAGCTGAGTAGAGTTTCTTCTTCGACGGTGGCTTCTTCAGGTGGCACGTCTTCAGCAGCGTCATTTGTTCTGTTGTCCGCTTCATCCCAACTGAAATGTCCTGGACTGTGATAACATCAAAGCCTGTTGGCATGCACCACTTTTGGTTTACCTCGCCGACCACATTTTATCCAATAAGTCACGTCTGAGAG
>NW_013669137.1:87958-100477 GCF_000517525.1 Limulus polyphemus
CAATATTAACTCAAGGAACTGAAGAAGAAGGGTTACAACCAGGAAGAGCTGATCTATTTTTACAAAACTGTAGTGCTCCCGCCTATGTTATATGGTTACACTGCATGGTATACAGCAACAGACACAAACTTGTTGCCACTGTTTACCACCCATAAACGTGCTGTTAAGTTATTGGAAAAAGTTTAGAAGACCTGCAAAGTGTTCTTGATCAAAAAGTTATTAATTTATATGCTGTAGCTGAAGCAGATACTAGTCATCCACTCACTACTCTATTACCAACAAAATGTGCAGAAAGAAGACAAAAATACATGTACTATGGAATTGAGAAACGACAAAAAACATGACTTACCAGCCAAACCAAGAATCCAGTCAATCAGAAGGACGTTTACTTACAGTAGACATGCACTATTTAATAATAGTGAAACTTAACATTTTTAGTACTGGTATTTCAAATTTTAATTTCTTTGGTTTAAAACTTGACATTGTAAAATAATTGTAAAAATAACTTATCTTAGCTCAGTTCGACAGACAGATTTCTTACTGTAGTGTTTCGTTTTTTTTCAGATCTGAAAATGGTTTGAATTTCGCGCAAAGTCACGCGAGGGATATCTGTGCTAGCCATCCCTAATTTAGCACGGAAAACTAAGGGGAAGCACCACTCACCATCAACTCTTGGGCTATTATTTTACCAACGAATAGTGGGATTGACCGACACATTATAACGCCATCATGGCATGTTTGATGGGTCGGAGATTCGAACCCGCGACCGTCAGATTGCGAGTCGAGTGCCCTAACCACTTGGTCATGCCGACCCGATCTGAAAATGAAACATAATTACCTTAATAGTGCTGACAAATGGAAACAACGTGAAAAGAAATCAAAAGCATCAATAAAAGGAGTGAGGTCATTGACAGAACCATCAGCAGCAAAGCTTGACACCGTGCCTGAGACAGTGGAAGCAGAAAATGTTGAACAACAAGGCGAGGATGTCGCAACACCCGAAATGGATATGTAGTTTACAAAACCTACTTGTGAAACGTTTAGTTATGATCCTGCTGACTGGATATTAAGTGAGAAACTGATAGAATACTTCATTCAAATGGGCTACATTCCTCGAAATACTGATTTGATTCTCCAGACTTTGTGAATTCTACTGTACAACAGTCTGGAACTAAACAACGATTCATTTCTAAATCTATGTCCAAACGAAAAATGGTCAATGGAGAATATGCTGATCGATATTGGCTAGTGTTCTTGCAAAAAATCTAAAATGATGTATTGTGGAGTATGCAAGTTATTCTTACCCTCTTCATGTTCTGATCAGTTAGTTATTAGATTTAATGACTGGAAGAATACATCGGCTAGGCTATCGTCTCATGAACTTGGTGGCAATCGTTCAAAGAAGAGATGTTTGGAAACTGCATTTAGTAAAACTTATGACCAAGAATGTCAGAACTGGAAAAATTTGTTATATCGTGTTATTGATGTCATTCTCTTCCTGGGTCAACACGGAGTTACTCTAAGAGGACATAATGAACTGATTGGTTCTGTGGACAATGGAAACTATCTTGGAATTTTAGAGTTGTTGGTGGCAAAATATGACAATTCTGGCAACTCACATAGAACAATATGGGAACCATGGACGTGGTCATGTGTCATATCTGTCTTCAACCATTTGTGAAACTTTTGCTAATTTACTGGAGATAAGATCCTGGAGCTCATTCTGGATGAAGTGAAGAAATCTAAATACTTTGGTATAATAGTTGATTCCACCACAGATTGACATATTGACCAACTGACTTTTACTGTAAGGTATGTTTATCCCGACAGTTTAGTAGCTGTGGAGATATTTCTTAAATTTATACCCATATCGAGTCAAAGAGGAGAATATTTAGCTAATGTTAAAACACAACTGTCGTCTTGAACTTAAACACTGTCGCTCTCAGAGCTATGACCAGGCTTCTAATATGTCAGGAAAATATAAAGGAGTGCAAAGCAGGATTCGACAATGCAATCTTCTGGCTGAATTTGCACCATGTAGTGCTCACTCACCCAATCAAGTGGGTCACACAGTGGCGAGATGTAGTGTGGAAGCTGTCTTCTTTTTTGGAATTGTTCAGAAGGTATATGCATTTCTGTCAGGTTCTACTTATAGATGGAAACTACTGAATGATATATTGAAGACACAATCCAGAAATGACAAAGTGATTCAAGTGAACGCAGTTTCTGACACAAGATGGTCTGCAAGGTATGAAGCAATGAAAGCACTCAAAGTGAATTATGTTTGTATCATTGACACTGAATATTCTGCATAATGATACAGACCAGAACAATGACACTTGTATAGAAGCTAAAAATAGTTCTACCGTATTGTGTGAACTAGAAACAGTTTTTCTTTGTGTATTATGGAATGATGTTTTGGAATGCATGCATTAAGTTAATCTCTTGCTGCAAACTAAAGAACTTGTTCTGAAGAGTGTTGTACACCATATGAAATCTTTGACAGAGTTTCTGTGGGATATTCTCGGAGACTTTGAGTATCTTGAGTAACAAGCCAAGGAGATGTTATCAAAGATTCAGAATGAATCAGAAACAGAACGACATTATCGGGCTGAACATAAATGATGAATCGCCTGTTCCTGATCACAACTGTTAGTAACAATTATCAAGAGCTGCCTTTAAGCAAACTATAAATTTGCAGATTTTTTAAATTTTGTAAATGAGTTTAAAGCTAATCAAAGAATACTCATACAGCTTTTATTTATGAAAGTGAGAATTTTTTATCTTGAAATATACGATTCTAGAAATAAAAAAAACAGGTGAAATTCTCAAGAAAAAGAAAAAAAAAGTAGAGGGGTACTAAGCTGGGTAAAGTGGACCTGTTTCTGAAAAATAAAAAAACCTACATTTAAACATAAAAAACGACAAAGTAGCTCAAATATATCCCGGAAGATAACCCGGACATAACACATATATATATATATCCAGAAGGATTCGTTCGCACCCTCCACTTCCGCCAGAGTTCCGCTCGCCTATTAACATTTATTTTTCTTCTTTCTTTATTGAAGGCCTCTCATTATGTAATTGCTTCTGTAACACTGTGAATACATGCAAAAACAGCATTGTCATATTTATCAGAGGAAATTTACCAGAAATGCTTATTTGCAGTGATAATATAGGAACAATTACATATTTCGATTTTTTTTCGTCCCTGGGTACTAAAGTTCACCTAAAACGAGTTCTACTTTGAACCAAAAATACCCCCTTCCAGACCTGGTTACGAGCTTGGTTTGTCCCATCACATATTTATATTCCTTTTCCTTGATCTTTCGACCTTATAAGTCTCGTATCCTGACAGTTGTTTATCCTTTTCCTCATATTCGGGAAATTAATTTTGTAATTTCTGCACAAATGTCTTAAGAGATTTTAGCAAATGAGAAGTTGTACTTACATTCATTTGGGAGTTTGGTAATGAAGAACTTGTCTTGTGAAACCTCTCCAGGATAACACCCCACAATTCCGTCACTATACCTGTTTCTAGTTGTTCCAATTGTAGCATAAAGCTGCTTGACTCTTAAGGGCAATTGAAGCTACTGAAAGTCATCACCTACAATTTAAGCGAGGACTTGCATTATGGCTTTGTACTCCATTTTATATATGCACTGAAATCCTCATCCATGTACTGGTAAGAAGCAATCTCTGACGCACAAACAAAATATTTCATTTCATCAGAAACTTGTGTCTATGTCTCAATGTCGAATGTAAAGGATAGGTTAGTATCTTCATCGCTATTGGAATAACTGATTTATTCCTGTTGGCAGAAGTTTCATTCAATTTGATGAGGTTGACGGTCATCAGCATCGGGAGTTGTAATCTCTACATGATCGTTTTTACAGCCTTGGTTTGCGGGTATGTGTTTGGTCCTTTCTGATGGAGGGCAAGGCCTTGATTTGATATGATGAGGTTGACAGTCATCAACATCCAGAGATTTAGTGTCTATATTGTTGTTTCCACTATCTTGACTGGCGAGGCTTTCGGCACTAGACGTCGAAGCACCTAAGTCCGTTAGCTTCCTAGGTTTAGTTCCTACTTTTTCTAATTTTTGTCTTCCTCTGTCTTTGACTTTAGCTTTTCCCAACTGCTCTTGTGTTTGTACATCGGTATAATAGATAAGATGAAGACTTAATGAATAACATGCTTGTGTGTATGTGTGTGTGTGTGAGAGAGAGTGATGTCAGAACAAGCTACCTAATAGTTTCGTAACAAATGATTGAATATCACTTTCTGTATTTAACTCAAAAAATTCAAATTTTGTACTTGGATGACTTGCATTCTATACCCTCCAATTTATGATGCTTGTCAAGTTGTCCACGAATGATTTACAGATGATAAGTGAGCCAATGTATATTTGCATGTAATTCTAAAGTTATTTTTCCTTAATATTTTCCCGAAGGGCTCAATTTTTGTTTCATAGCCAATATAAAAAGTTAATATCGTTTGCAGGTTTTTCTTTGTCTTCTTGGAAAATGGTCGTTCTCGATTTAAGATGGCAATTTGTCATGAAACGTTGTGGATAATGTAATTGCTTGAATATAACAAAGATGTTTTTATTTCATAGTCAAGTGTTGCTGGGTAGCAAAGTCTATCGGCTCTGGGAAATGAAGAAATAATACATATTTTAACGAGTTTATACTAACATGTAAAGAAGTACAGAGAATACAAGTTAATTTTTTTGGTTTACAAAAAATATCGAAGTAAGGAAGTTTATCATATTTTTCTCGCGAAACTTTTAATTTGATAGTGAGTTGAAAGTGATTAAGGTTTTAGAAAAGTTGCTGACTATATTTCCTGCTATAAGACAATGTGAGAATGAGAGGACGCAAGAATGTATCGAGTTAGTTTCTCTAAGTTCAAGTCTTCTGTTAGTTTGTTCCATACTGAGGGTTTTTCACTAGCATTTTTAACTTTTCACAACTTCTGTCCAAGTTTAGGGACTTCGCTATCGCTACATTGTCGGGGTTTAGGTCTTGAGCTTATTGTGAATTGACTGTTTGAATTCAACTCATGTTTGAATTGACTGTTCAGACAGCTAAACATCCATTACCCACCATTAAATTATGCTTATCAAAATAGTTTAAAACATATAATTCTTACTTCATATATCTAGTCATCTCAAAAATATTTATTGTATTATTAAAAATCACATCGAATGTTTAAACCTCTGATTTTATAACTTAGCCATAATAATGATCAAATGTACTCACTAGAGGGCACATATACAAGTTGAACAATGACAGAGAAATTTGGTTCAAGAATGGTTTTGTTTTACAGTAACTGTTAATTACCGTTTATTTTTGTTGAGAAAATAGGTTTATTAAAAAGTTAAAGTATAATTTTGGAGAGATATTTATTATAGAAATGTCTGTATTTACATTTTTGAGAGATTCTGGAAAAGTTTTGGAGAACTTAGATGATGTTACTTGTCCTGTTTGTCTTGAAATATTTGACACACCAATGAGGATTTGTTGTGGTCATGCGTAAGTAAAGTTAACTTTTATTAGTTAATAGTTTTAATGTTTAGATAACAATATTACTTGTTAATGCATGGACATGTGTGATATCTAATATGCATTTAATTTTATTATAAAAATATGAACATATAGCCCAATTAAAAATAAAAGGCCGTTATTATGCTAGTACTACTCTTACTCTTAGTAAAACTAAAGTAGTACTAGTATTAGTAACATACTAGTATAGTATAAATTAAAAGTATCACGTAGTAGTATATATTAATTCATAGTCTACAACTTTTTGCATATACACATACTGAGATATAGATTCATTCCTTTACACTATGAATATGATATTGATGTGTAGGTAAACATTAACTGTTACTCAAGAGTCAGTATTTGAAATATACCCATCCACTAGAACTAAAAAGTGACATTATCATAGCTTGCTTCTTAATATTCTCCTTCACAATGGAATTAAAAAGAGAACATGTATGTCTTAGTAATCTGTTTGAATGAAACTGATATCTTTTAAACATGATTACATACTTTATTCAAATTACAAAAGAAAACTTATAATGAACGGTCACTTTTAATGCTTAAAGACAGCAATTTGCAAAAGAGTTATTACTAATGTCACAAATAAAATATTAAAATTGTTTTACCAGTTGAATTTTTACATTTAGTATGCTATCAATTTTGGAAGACTTTCATATTGTTAAAAATAATTTCAAACTTTGGGGAATTAAAAAAAACAAAGTAACAAAACATAACCTACCAACAACATGGGACCATTTGGGCTTTCAAGGTGGCACATGCACACCAATTCTAGAGAAACAAAAAAATTAAACTCACCCTTACTTTTCTGGAAATCTTAATTCCTTTCTTACACTGTAAAGTTCTTGCATAAACTACTGCCAACAGTAACTCATTGCACAAATCCATTTCCCTGTTTGAAAATAAGACTTAACTGAAGCCTAGCCTGTAGTTTTTTTTAGTATGTGATCCTTATCAAAAGCTTTTGATGCTTTTTTAAGTATGCCAATCCACTCCATTTTCCTCATTCAAATAACAATTAATGTCCTTGAAAAAATAACAGTACATCCTATTATCATCAATATAAACATTACTGCTACAGTTATGTCATTGTCCTTCCCCATTTAACTGTGATATGTTACCCAGGTCTAATGTACACAGAATAACTTCATTTTTGCATATAAATAATTATAACTTTAAGGATAATAAGGAACTTGTTGATTCATTGAGGTTGACCCATTCACTTAAAGCATTTCCTCCTCCAAAAAAATCACAGAAAATACATCCTGTTACATAGATAAAGAAAAAAGCTGGAAGCTTTTCTTATATAGTCCAAACTAACAGAGCAGTAATATAAAATTATCATTAAAGGCATAATTTTATCAACATCTTTCAACTGAAAAGTTGTATAGAAGAACATTGCTTTTACTAGAAGTACTCAAGAGTTTAATATCATCAGCAGAGTTTTTGTATGAGATGAACATTAAAAGTACACATAGTTTTCTAAAACTGATGAAAAGAGACATTTAACAATTTAGTTTTGTTTAGTAGACTTCATGCTTACCTGTCTTTGTAACATCTAAGAAAAGTGATATCTTCTTGCATAATATTTATAATCGTTTATCAGGTTCTGTCATAGCTGCTTAGTGAACTGTGCATGTAAAGGAACAAAATCTGTTTGTCCTTTGTGTCGAACTTCTTTTGATCCTGCAAAGAAAACAAAAGCAATAGAACTTGAAAAGAAGATCTCAACTTGTAGAGGAGTATGCTTGGGTTGCAAAAAAAAGGTATTTAAACATCCTACTGTTCTCATTGTTTTAAGACTTCCTTAGTTACATGTTGTGTGACTTGAGTTTGGCTTATGCATGATCATTTCACAAGTAATATTTCACTAAATTTCACAGCATGTGAAAATGAGGAGGCTCATCTCCAAACTCAATTTCCATAATTGAAAACAGCCTTGTGTTGATTTGGTAACTTGCATGCACCTAGTGTAAAAATGAGCTGTTTTCGCAAAATATATCTATTGGAAACAGTTTATAACAATCTTAAATTTTATGTTTTCTTCTTTTAGAAAAAAATAGATGTCATTAATTTGATATAATCATTTGAAATAGTTTTTAAAGTTTGAAAATTTGGACCTTAAAAATTTAATCAACAGAGATTTGAAACAAAATGTTGAAAGAGTAAAAAGTATATTCTATGTGGTATGTAATCCAGAAATTGTGGTTACTTTAATTATTTTTAATTATAAGTATGAAACATGTGAATGCAGGAAGTCCAGAAAGTTTTTACATAATTTTTTTTCAGTATATAGTGATTGAGTTTTGGCACCCCTCATTATATAATTGGGAGGTTATTATTTTGGAGGCTTAGAAAGAATACTATGTCTTTTTTTATTCATTATTATTTTTTTATTTAATGTCAGTATTTTATTGTATTTCTTATTTCAAGATTGCCCTATCAAAACTACGAGCACATCATATGGCTTGCTTAAAGTTGGACAAAGATGACAGTGGTGAGCTTGGTGCTTGTGGAGGAGAGCCAGAGCCAGAAAAGCCTGTGCTGTCAGAGATACCAAATAGATTCACATTTAACTGTCCATATTGCTCACTGAAGAACTTGGACGTTCACAGTCTACGTGATCACTGCAACCAGAAACACACAGGGAACAAGACAAGTGTAGTAAGCTAAAGTTTCATACATAGTTTTTATTTGAACATTTGGTGGTAAGATTGCAGAAAGATAATTTCTTATACTTGAGGATAGGTCAATTGTTTATTGCTTATAATATATGTATATATTAATGTGTGTGTGTATGATTAATTTATTTACATAGGGAAATTTTCCTTTTACATTTTTTAACCAGTATTTGTATTTTCAGATTTATATCAAGACACATTTGTTCTGTTTTCTTATTAATTACCCTCGAGATTTATACTGTTTAATAAAATGAAATGCCACTGCTAAGACAACTTATCTATGCTGAAGAATGTTTTGAAAATGGATTGAAAGCTTATCTGCATTTAATATATCAGAAAAGATAACACCTGTGGGTCACAGGAGAAATTTGTGAAAATAAAGTCAAAATACTGTGAACTTTTGACCCTTTTTTCAAACAAGGATGACTTGTGAACATTTAATGGTTCTTTCGAAAAGTAAGATGAAAATTAAAAAATAAATTAAAACTAAATATCAAAATTTCATACATGATCCTTTTTACTAGCACCAATCAGCATTAATGTGATAACAGACTATTTGAAATAAACCTGGCTCTTTAAATGCAACCTGTAACAAGGTACCTAACTTCTGCTCACATACATAGCTATTCTTGTTCAGTGTTACCCTCTATTAGCAAATATTTTTTGCATGGCGCAAGCCTTTCACTCCCACGCATCCCTCAGTTCACATGGTTTAACTGATTCTTGCATGCAAATTTTCATGCGACAAACCTCCACTAATAGTAGTGCTACATGCCCACGTGACTCCCTCTTCCATTCTACCTAACTACCACATATTGTTTGACAGTGCTCGTGTTCTGATGTTTAGTTTGTGCTCTCTTCAAGTTTTTTTTTTTTTTATCTTCGTATCAGTTTATCTCAACCAATTTACTATTTATAATACAATAATGATATTTGTAACTTATTCCAAAGTGGAATTATTTTATATTTCTACCCAGTTATGGAACTTAGTACTTCATTACAAAATTTGTCTAGTTTTTATTTCTTTCTGCCAACACAGTGGTGTTTGGTTATTCATTTTGAATTCTGAATTCTAAGTTATCACTTTGGAGGTTATATCTTTTATCAGTGTATTTACACAGGCATGAATGTTGGTTCCCAGCAGTTGAGTTTTGAATTTAGAGCTGAACCAACCGACCTGATGTACTCACACATGTGGTGTGTTGGCATCTATACAGTTCACACCTTCATTTGGGATCCCTCATAATACCCCTGCTAGGATATTGATTCCCAGCAGTTGAGTTTTGGATCTAGAGCTGAACCAATCACCATAAGTCCTCACATGTGTTCAAGGGGTGCTTAGTGCATCACTTGTTTTACTTCAAGTGCACTACTTTTGTGTTGTGGGTCATGGTGGGTGCACTTGTTGGTTGCTCCGCTTCTTTCTCTTGTGCTAACTCTTGATGTCTTTATTCCAAGGATGTTTCTGCATTGAGATGGTCTGGTTTGTTTGGTTTGAGTGGAATATCTATGTATTTTGCTCTTCTCACATCTGGCCTGTTCCCTGATTGGTGGTGGGAATTTCTCCTTTTGGTCAGCTGAACTTGAGGTGAAGACGGTAGGATCCTCTTTCCTACCCCTGCATAGATGTAAGTTCTCAGCAGTTGTGTTTTGGATTGTAGTTGACTTACTGATGGTATGATCCTCATCCTACTACCGCATGGATGTTGGTTCCCAGTGGTTGAATTTTAGATGCAGTTTATGTGCTATGTATGGTCTGTTGCACCTGAGACACTCTACACCTTGGGGCACGTCCTTTCTTTTACCCACATTTTGTTCATCAGGAAAATTGCAATTAATTTGTATTGTGGTTAGGATCACTATCCAACCATTTTCTCTCCCATTGGGATGTGTTCATCACAATTTTCTGCTTGGATCTGTCACACCTTTTTCACATCTGGGTGAAGAGTCTCCCACATATAATCCTCTTATTAGAGGATTCCTCATTAGGGTGTCATTTGGACACTTTTGAAGGATGCTTCTACTTTTTCCCTTGCACCGGTCTGATCACCTATTCAATGTGGGATTCTAGCTATGTATGTGAGCGGAAATAAGGTACCTTGTCAGAAGTCATCATTTTCCCACACTGAAAATGTATTTCCAACAGGTATTTACTTCTGTTCACACTTCTTACCCTTCCTCTCCACTGCCAACTGGTGCTTAGGTTTCTGCCTGAACTCAAGTGATAGTTAGGTAGAATAGCATAGAGGGAGTCAGGTGGGTGTGTAGCACTACTATTGGTGGAGGTTTGTTGCATGATAATTTTCATGTGAGAATCAGTTAAACCATGTGAATCGAGGGGTGCATGGGAGTGAAAGGCTTATGGCATGCAAAAAGATATTTGCAAATAGAGGGTAGCACTGAACGAGATTAGCTTTGTATGTGAGTGGAAGTAAGTATCTGCAGGAAATATATTTTCAGTGTAGGAAAATTATAACTTATACTAGAAAAAGTTCTGAATTGATACAGGTTTCAACTGCATTGATCCAAGTAAGGTCTAGTTACTTTTCTTTAGTTTTTACAGTTGAAATAGAATCATATACTAAAAATAACATTAAGAAAAAGGTATGTAGTAATTGAATTCAGATTTTTTATAAATGAAAAACAGGATTCAGTGTTGTCAAATTAGTGTAGACTTTGCAAAAAAAGTAAAATAAAATCACCTAATTTATGTGTTTTTAGTTCTATGATTTAAATATCTGTATTTTTAGCTTTTGAAAGTTTAAAAAATTTGCTTTGTGTTACATATAATTTCTCTACAATATTCCACATTTGGTTAGAATTGTATGTTACCCATTGCACCATAATATCTAACTACTTGGAGAACAGAAACATTGAAAATAAGTCTTATGAAGTGTCTAATAGTGAGTTAGGCTTTGCTTATTCAATTTTATCACTTTTTGTACTGGTGTTGGTTATTAGAAATATATTTACAACAATAAAAACATTTGGTTTGTCTTATTTTAATGTATTTGTGACTTATTAAATATTTAGCTCTTGAAATACAAAAGTCAAAACCTTGTAGTCTTTTTATTGTCTTCTTTTATTTATAAGTTTTAAATTTTACTTGTGTATTCAGTATTGGTTTAATTTATAAATGAATAATGGGGTCAACAGAAATGTAAAAAAATATGTGTACATTTATAAAGAACAGAGATAATTTTATAAAAGTTGTTAACTAAATAAAACTAGTATTATTTTAGCTCTTAGATTCTGGTAACTCTTCTTCTAGTACTTAAACTATGTTTCCTTACTACTTGCCAACCCTGAAAAAAAAAAAGTCTAAATTTACTAAGAACAGGTCTGAATATAATATTTGTTTTAATTTGTAAATCTGACATCATCTTTTTATCAGCAGTTGCTAATTATAGTAGTTTTTATACAATTGTTAGACTGAAACTAAGATTTTGTGATCGTACAAGTCGTATATTTTTATAATTCACCTAATACATTGAGAAGGAAGTTATTTTAACAAATATTTTGTTGTCATAACCATGTGACTGTGCTTAACACAGTGGTTATGCAGTGGGTATTTTTAGTATAAAAAGATTAAAAAACATGCTTTTAACTCTTTCAGCATGGGCTCGGTTCATAGGGTGACCTCGTAACCATTTTGTGCTTGTTATTGTATTCATGCTATAACTTTTAAATTAGTAAGCGATTGTTAACGAAATTTGGCAGATTATCAGTAAACATTACAGTGCTTTCATACACAAAATATCAAATTTTTCTATTAAGTCTTAAGGTTTATAAAGCAATGTTTTTCTCCCATTTATTTTTTCTTTTTGCATATTACCTATCGATCATGCAAAGTAATATTCATTTTAAGATTAAAAATACTTTTATGCATCAAAAAATTTTGAAATTTCACATGCGAAATCACATGAGACTAGTATTTTGTAAAATACAGTCACATTTTAATTATTATACATTATATATGTATATAGATTATTACTATTTTGAAACAAGTTCTTAATTATTTTTCCTAAAACATAGAACAGTAAATAAAGAAGTAAAGCAAACAATTATCTCTTTTAGGTTTTATATATACATTTGAATAACTAAAAATCTTAAATTACTACATCAATACCATACAATTTAACTATAATTTATCAAGCTTAGTAACTAAGATGTATTTTTACTCTAAAAAAATATGAAATTTCGAGCAGACTAAAGACCACCTACCTCATTGAAATCTTGATTTAAAAAAAGAATGATGCTAGGTACGTTAG
>NW_013669137.1:100487-108819 GCF_000517525.1 Limulus polyphemus
AAGAAATGATGCTAGGTACGTTAGAAATGCTTAGAAAACCACTAGGGGGACATACTGAGTTTCTGATTGGATATTCATGTCATATATAGAAGTAAGTGTTTATAAGGGAGAGTTTCTAAAAATGGAAGGAGGTGAGCGGGGTGTGGCACTTTGTTTGATTTATTATGTGAGCAATATCTTAGCAAATAGAAAAGATAATAACTTCTTATTCTATATTCTAGCTAGTAAGTATCTGTAATTTGAGTTTCTAATTCGTATGAAACTATAGAGTTAGTATTTTGACTTCACAAACATCTAATTTGAACCAATGCTGCATTCAACATACCACGTGACACACAAAAATCTATGTTTATCTGTGTTTTTATAATATTTGCTTTTAAATTAAGAAATCGAGTAATGTATAGTACTAAAATTTGAATTATAATATACAGTTTGATACCAAACTTATTGACATAAATTCATGAAATAGTAGTCCAATAAAATTTTGAATGCGAGTCAACATACAAGATGACATGGCCTTTCACCCGTGACCCGTCTCGAAAGGGTTAATTGAATATTTGCAAACTACATCTTAAATGTGCTTAAGGATTTTTTGTGTTTAAGTTTTAATATTTATATCTGCAGTAGGTTTATTCTGCATGGTCTTCTGTTTCATATGTGGGTCCTTATCCAAATTGTTATAAACCTTCATTTTATATGTGTTACCTGCGGCTAAGTTTATAAATTTATCATGTAGGTTTGTCCTGTCTGTGCCTCCATGCCTTGGGGAGATCCTCAGAAAAAAAGTGCTAACTTTCTCATCCACCTCAATCTACGACACAAGTTTGAATATGAATTTTTTGTGGTAAGTTCTGTTCTTTTTTTCTTTCTACTTTTATTAACCATTTCATGATGGGCTCAGTATAAAATACGTGAGTTCAGTAATTACAGTTGCACACATTAAGTATTTATACTATAACTTGTAATGCTGTATTTGTATTTTCACAAAATTTGGTAGACTTTAGTAATGATTCCAAGTCTTTTGTACACAAAAAATCAGATTTTTTAATGAAGTATTTTTACTAAAGATTTTTTTGTGAAAATATTGAATCTGTTTCTTTACTAGTTCGAGTGCGAAGTGATTTTCATGTCATGATTAGAAAACTATTCTTCATTCCAAAAATCTCAAATATTATTTGTGTAATCTCTAAAACCTCCTAAATACATTTCAAACATTTGTTTTTCAGTAAAACTTTAAATTTTGTCTGTTATTTTCTCTACCCTAACTATATGGGGTCTGTCAATTTGACCAACCTCGTAACCACCATAGAAATGAGGAAATAAATATAAATTACGCTTTTTTTATTCTAGAATGACTACAAATTATAACATGAAAACACGAATGCTTAGTCTAAATAGCATAAATCTTATAACATTATACAATGATGTGGTGCATGTGCACTGATGTTATCATATCCAATTACATAAAACTGGCCTTTACAGTCTGTCTTGGCTGTTTTAGTGGACTAGTATTTTGTAAAATACCGTCACATTTCAGTTATAATACATTATATATGTATATACATTATTACTATTTACAAACAAGTTCTTAAACTTATTTTTCTTAAAACATAAAACAGTAAGTAAAGAAGTAAAGAAAACAATTATCTCTTCGAGCTACAACCATTGTACTTGGTTGCTGCTTGATGTAGGTTGCTAAGCCGTAAGAAATTTCTCATGTGGAGGATATGAAATGAAATCATTTTTTTTAGGTTTTATTTATACAGTTGAATAACCAAAAGATTATAAATTACTATATCAGTACCATGGAATTCCACTATCATTTATAAAGCTTAATAACTAAGCTGTATTTTGGTCTAAAAAATATAAAATTTCGAGCATACTAAAGACACAACCTATCTCCTTGAAATCTTATTTCAAAAGAACGAGATGGCGTCCTAACACTTGAAAATGGCTGAGAAAGCCACTAAGGAGATATTCTCAGCTTTCAATTGGTTATTCACATGTCATATACACAAGTAACTGTACATAAGGGACCGTTTCCAAAAATGGAAAGAGATAAGAGTGGCCACAGTGCTTGAGTCAGTACATGAGATATATCTTAGCAAATAGAAAAGATAGAAGGTTTATTTTATATTCTAGCTTGTCAATATTGGTAATTTAAGTTCCTAATTTGTATGAAACTATAGACTTAGTATTTTAGCATCACAAACATCTAATTTGAAGCAGTGCTGCATTCAACATACTAGGTGACACATAAAAATCAATGTTTAAGTGTGTTTTTAATATTTACTTTTAAATTAAGAAATTGAATAATGTATAATACCAAAATTTGAATTATAATCTACAGTTTGATATGAAACTTATTGGCATAAATTCATAAAATAGTAGTTCAATAAAATTTTGAATGCAAGTCAACAAACATAATGTCATGGCTTTTAACCTGTGACCCGTAGTGATAGGGTTAATGCTAAACATTGAAAGTTAAGGTTCTGTACTACATTTAAAAATTATTCAGGTAGTTCAAGTGAATACTAGTAATTAATGTTTCATTTCTGAGGATCAAGACAAAAATTTGCATACATGTAATTTCTAAATTAAATAACTTTTATGTAAGCAAACAAAATTGATAATTATTAAATCAACTGGTTATCTAACTATTTGATACAAAAGTAATTTTTTACTTAACATATTGTATAAGGAAAAATATAGCTATTATTCAGCCATTTTCCTAATAATATTGATGTGAGTGAAGAAAACATTGTTAACATGATATGGGGTAGGATGACATCACTATTCACCTTTCTTCAAACAATTTGATAGCATTGTTGGAGATGGATACTTTATACATTTGCTGCTGTATAATAAATTAAACATTCCAGACGTGCCATATGATATCTTACCTCCTCTCACAAAATAGCTTTTCTGACTTTTACTGCCCTCTATATGTGCAAATTTTCACTCACCACTATCCTCGATACTCCCACCTACCCTCATGTGAGGCAGTTGCATGATAGCATGCAACAACCCTCCACCAATATGAGTGCAACACAACTCCTGGCACAGCTGACTTCCTCTGTGCAACTTAGCCAACTTCTCAATTGACACTCGTGGTGTTTAGGCATGTTTTTTACATGTGCTTTCCTTTACAGAATTTTCAATCAGTTCCCTGTTTTCTTATGCGAACTTAGTTTTTCTTTACGTTTGCTACATGTTAACTTTACCTGTCTTTTGTTATAATACATGATTCTTTGGAGCTCCCTGTTTGAACTTTTCTACTTGCATTTTTTATTGAAATGGAATAGATTAAGGTGAACAAACTTGAATTAATCTAAAATAAGAATGAGAAGTCATAATGATGATATTTTGAATACTTGGATAACTGGAAGAATAAATTATTTTGTAACATTAATAAATTTAATTGTAATTTCAATTAACTGATTTCTGTGGCACAAACCATGTAAACAGTGCTCATGGGTAATTAATTATTAAAGTTGATTAACCATCTCTACCCACTTGCTGGTTGTGCTGAGACACTTACTGTAAAGAATATGTCAACAAAAGTAGTACCCACGTGCTGGGTGTGCCGAGATGTTTTCATAATGAACAGAAGTTTTTGTTACCATAAAATTTTTATTTTGAATTTAAGATACTTGAAAATTATCACAAAGTAATATGTTTAACTGATTTTAAAATAGAATCTCCTGTTCAAGCTCAAAATAGAAAAAATTATGAAGTATTTAAATAAATATGACATACACATACATTTATAAAAATCTTCAATCCTTATCATGGATTTTTTTCTATGGAAGGGTACTGAGAGGTTGCATGTAAAGTATGGTAAATTTTTTTTAGCATGTATGATGTTAAATATCAAGGAACCCTCTTCTCTACATGATGAAAAACAAAAAAAATCTTGACAATAATGTAATGTCTATGCACTATACAGTTGAACACGAAGTAATAAAGTTTACTAACTTTTTTTTTTCAGTATACAGTAGTGTATTTATTCATAGAATGTGTATTCCTACCTTGGGACAGAAACTAGGTTGGATTCCTTCAATTATATTAGCTAGTTGTTCTTTTAAGTGGGATGTGAGTGTATAATTCAGCAGTTTTGACTAAAGTTGATCAAAACATGGCATGATCTGTGTTTAATCATACATTACTATTGTAAAGAAATAACCAATAAGCAGTAGTCAAGAGGGAAACTTGAAACACTGTACTGACACTTTGGGTGAGAATTTGTATTCATTTTATTTTACACTGAAAAGTGTTTCTTTGCAAAATAGGAGTGTGAATTTTTCATTTACATATTGTACAAAGCTTCAGCTTTTTTTAACAATTGTCAATTGTAGTAATTACTGCCTCCCCCCCCCCCATAAAACCTACAGTTAATAAAGTAGAATGTCTTGATTAGCTAATTCGTTTTTTTAAACTTTCTTTCTAATTTACAGGACTACAACTTAGATGACAGCACAGCCCTGCAGAAAGCTTTAGAAGCATCTCTGAAAGATTTGTAAAGTTCAACAGACTTCATTATCATCCGTTATATATTTCTTGATAATTTGTTTAGCTACAGTGCTTTTTCTTAAGAAAAGAGTTTATGTTTTGGTGTTATATAAATGTATATACTTTGTAAAGTTCATCTTTATCTTTAAATAATCCCAGCAATCTTCTACTTAACCATTACCACCTGTTCTTTTAAAGTTATAAACAAATTGTAAAATATAAAAAATGTTGTTTATTATTTTGAGAAATATTATCTTCACTTGGACTACTTTAAAATTATGTGTGAAGTGACTATGCTTTAACAGTGATACACTGTACTGTTTTTCACTTTGTCATTGTGGCTATCTAATAGCATAACCTGTCTGTATGTTTGACATATTTTGGATTTGATTATATGATTCTTATCTGAAAGTTTTCCAGAAACTTCTTAATTTACATTTAATTCTGTAATTTATGTGTAATGTTACAGGAAGCATGACATTCACGTTTGATGCTGTGTCCAAGAGTAAGATCACTGTGGACAAAGAGTATGAAATAAGAGAATATTTAATAATCTTGATTAAAGTTTGGTCCTTCAGTAATCTAATTAAGAGTATACATAATAAAGAAAACTTTCAAGGTCTTTCATTGAGAGTTTTACTTATACAACAAGTAAAGTTTTGTGTTTGACATGGTACTGTATTACAGTATGGTTAAGAACAAGTTTCTCAGATCAGAAAAATAATATTTGTGGTTATTTATTTTTCCCCCAATAGTTTTTTCAAAAGAGGTATCTTAAAAGGTATAAATTATCTATTAACTTCAGCCTGTTTCTCTGAGTCAGATCATTTTCAATCATGATGCCAGTATTTAAGTCCATTTAGCTGGGTTAAATCACTCTAAGGAATACTCGCAAATGGATATGTCCTTAGCTGAAGTACAAGATATTGATCAATAAGCCCAAGCTTGTTCTAGAGGAGTTGATGGAAAGAATGTGGGAACAAGTTGCCCTACGATAGAACTCTGAATTTCAGAGCTGGTGAGTGCAGTTCAGATCTGTGTCATACTACCAATTATTGCATGGACTTTAAGCTGTGGATGCATTTAAGAGTGACAGGTAATCCTTTAATATAGATGGTGATGTTAGGATGGTGCTAACTGGCTTTCTTCTCTATGTTTAGTAGTTCAAAATTAGGGTCAGTGGCAGATAATCTTAGTAGCTTTACCATAAATACAAAAATACAAATACAAAAAATATGCATGAGAGTTCAATCCTTTTTAACTTCTTTTAAGAAATTGGTGAAGAAAGTATAAACAAATCTTGCAGATATTTTACATCTAGTTCAGAGTACTGAGGAATTACTTGGTATTAAAAATTAGATTGTCCCTGAATCCCTACAATATAGAATAGGATATTTAGTTGTGAAAAACTACATTAATAATAGTTAACATTGAACACTGAAATTCTTCCTTCTCAGTGTGGAATTTTAATTTCTTGAAAGTTTTTGAAGCACATAATTTAAATGAGGCAGGAACCTATATGATGAGGTTTTGGAACATATTTTTGTATATATATATATATATTTGTGTGTTACATTTAACATATTTTTTAGCAAAATTTGAGAAATACGTTTTTTTATGAGCCCTTTAATGTTGTTGGCATTTTTAAACAGTAATGACTTCAAATAGTATTTTATTAATTTTGTAAACTACTTTCTTTTTGTGAAGCTATAAGCCACCGTACATTATAGGTAATTGTTGCACAATTATTATTCAGCTAATTTTCTTTCTTGGATGGGAATCACCTGAAATTTTGTTAATGGCCCAGTTAAGTTCCATGCATTGTCCTAGCTACAAGTTGAAAGATTTTGTCATTGTCCTAGCAACAAGTTGAAAGATTATGTCATTGTCCTTGCTACAAATCTAAAGATTGTGTCACTTAGAGCAATGGTTCTTGACTTTTTTTTTGTATTTATGAACCAAAGAATCTTGTGGACTCTAATACTCTGGTCTATTGGCAGAAGCAGATCCTACAGTGTATAAAAGCAACTGATATAACTAAGTAAGTTAATAAAGTTTTTAAATAAAACATTATTTTCATTCAATCAAGCATTGTATAATAATAATTATTTTTTAACAATAATTTGGAAACTCAATCTTAATTATCACATATCCCCTTTAAAATATTCATGAATCCCAAGGGTGCTGTGGACTACAGGTTGAAAACAATGGAATTATAGATTGTTTAACTTTGCCTTCTGATGATGCAGATATATTTTTAGATAATAACTTAAAAGAAAATAAATATCAACCTGCAGCAGATTACACTGTTGTCTTATAAAACTATGGTTTATGCATCCCAATGTCTTGTTACATTAAAACATCTTTATAGCTTTCACACTTAGACTGCTCAAAAGTGAACATTTGCTGAGCCCTTTATCTCTGTGTTGCATGATGCACCCATTGTACCAAATAAGGTTATTCCTGTTGGGGTACATCATATATTTTTGTATTTCAACAGTTGTTATTGGATTATTAAACAGATTCCTGTTTTTCATTCAGTTTTGTGTTAGTCATTCTTAAAAAATCCTAATAATCCAACCCTGAGCATTTTTTAAAGATGGACCTACTTTCGTTAAAGATTTAAACTTTAATTTTTTTGCAGAAGGAAAGCTGTAACATATCTGTAATTTGTGCTATTAAATATAAGCTAATTTAATGTACTTGATGTGTTTTTTTATGCTTAACATACTTTCCAATGTCTGCTAGTAATTAAAAAATAATAATTTACACTTTGCCTGAACATAAAGTGTCACAACTGTTAGCAAAAAAGTTTATTTTTTACATTGTCCATATAGATCATCACATAATTACTTAACCGTTTGGAGAAATAGGATACCAAAAATGTTCATGATGGTATTTTGGTACCTTAATTGTAGCTTATTTTAGTTACAGTGTGTATGTATTAGAACTGTGCTTATGTGTTTAGTCATCTACAACAATGAATTGCATCTAAGTGGTTGAAGCAACATATCTTGGTATGGTATAATCTTTGTGTACATCCAGTAAGAGATGTAAAGCTAACAGTATAGTTGTAAGTTTTCTGTACACAGGACCTACAGCTGGCTTAGTAAAGTTATTTATTAGCCTATTATGATGAATTGTGAAGAAATCAAATCTGGCAAGAACAGCACTGAGCAGATGAGATGTGAATGGTTTGTGGTGAAGTCATGCGTCTTCTAGAAAACTTCTGATTCCTGTGATGTTTCTTGTGTAGTTTCATTTCATTAGATTTGACCATTACCTTTTTCTACCAGTTAAACATTAATATAAGCTTCTCCATATATATTCTGATAGAACTCTAATTTAAAGTGCCATATATAACATTATGTACTGTAGAAAATGAATGGTCATCTTAAACAAATATGATTACTGATTGATAACCCAAAATGTGAACAAAGAAGCAAAAATAGTAATTGTAGTTTAAATAATCAATTTTAATGACACTTACTCTGAAACACACAGTCCTTGTCTGTCAGACTATTTTCTGAGTGAAACATTATTCATAGTATTATGTAATATTGGTATTGTACAAATTATCAAAGTTGTGTTAGATTAAACTATGTAATGACTTTTTGACCACTATAAATAGTATTAGCATTAAAAGTGAAATTTTATTATTATATTAATGATATGAATTCACTGGGGTTTGTTAGGGTTATTAAGGTTTCTGTTGTACAGATTGCCTACTGAGGATGTTATTGCTTTCACTGTAGAAGTTTTATTTTGGTATAGATGTGTGTCATGTACCACTTTCTGGATGTTTGGGCCCAAAATAATA
>NW_013669137.1:108840-112467 GCF_000517525.1 Limulus polyphemus
TTATTGCTTTCACTGTAGAAGTTTTATTTTGGTATAGATGTGTGTCATGTACCACTTTCTGGATGTTTGGGCCCAAAATAATAACATTGGCTTGCAATAAAATGATAACACTTGGCTATTGAATACCTGTTTTTAAAAGTAGAAACTAGTTATTGACAACCAAAAATGATGCAACTGTGGTTAAGAGCAACTTTTTACTCACTATTACTAGCTTTTCCAACAATTTCTGCTTTGTGGTCAGTCTGTTTATCTTTCTTTTTTTTTTGGAATCAGTATTTTCAACCTGACAATTAAATATGTTATTGTTTTCCAAGCAAGACTTGTCATTTGATAATTGTTAACAGTACTAATGAACTTATTTTATCGTTTAGTAAAATCATCTCACTTCATTATAATAAGTAAGTATTTGAGGGAACAAGAAATATAACTAGATATTTCAAATAGACTTCTTTATCAGGATCAATTTAAAGTTATTTGTCAGAAGTGCTTGCATAAATTGTAAGATGAGTCCTTTTAATGACCTAATAATGGTGGAAGATGGTACCATGGTTACAGGAATATAACAGGAGATGATATATTGTTGAAATAGTAATTTTAAGTGGAAGAGAATGGGACTTCAGTACATAACTCAACATTTGATCAAACTTGGAGAGGATTGCAAGAGATATCAAATTGTCTACTGCTAGTCACTAGTTTGAAGCATACAACTGATATTGATTATTCTTGACTCCAATTATCCAGCTTATGTAATAAATTTCCAAAGTTTCTTACGTGCAAAATACTACAATGTTACAGTAAACATATGAATTTTGTTATAAAACAATCATCTAAGCTTGAAAATCACAGAAAATTTTGGTCAGCACATTTCACAACCTTGGAAATTATTGAAGTATGTTGGTTTGTTAGAAAGTTTAGGATATGTTATAACTGTCATTCAGTGTCTGAAGTGTACTAATTCAGGTTTTCTATTACTTCTTATATGTCTTACTTAAAGCTAGCAACTTAGGAAGTGGATTGTAATTCCTGTTGTTTCTGTTTATACTAGAAGCCCTTATCTGATATTCAATTTACAATTTTAGAACAGGTTGTTTATTTGTGGTAATCTCATTTTTATCAGAATCACTCCTTTTGTAGTAATTAAAGGAAATCTTTAACATTCACATTTAGTTTTAACTTTGATTCATTTATTTCAGATAAAACTTCTTAGAAAAGTCATGATTGACTAGAAGTTTTTTTTTTTGACCATGCATTGATTGTAACATCTGTCACCATGATATAATCTCACTCTCTGAGTCAAGTCTCTCTATAATTCAATGAGATTAGGCAGGCATATGTTATAACCAATACTAAATTGTACAAAGTTGTGAACATTTTATACCATAATATAAAAAAATGATCTAAGCATCCGATTTATTTTTCGGTATCTGAGTATATATTGTTACAACCAACTAAAACATGATCTTGCTGCTTTACTTCTATTCAAGAATTGAGGTTGAAATTTTCTGCATTGGCTGTTTGAAGACAGTGTGAAAAATAATGTATAAAATCAATTTGTGTTTCTTCATAAGTATCCTTAAGCTATGAAAATACCTTAATAATTAAAAATAGGCCGTTATATTTAGAAGAGTTGAAATATTGAAAGTGAAGAATAAAACTTTGGGAAATGATAACTCCATGAATTCCACCTAGACACAACACGATCTCTTAAAGAATAGTACTTTTTCTACCAAATATGCTGTCTGCTAGAAAAAACAAAACTTTCACTTGTAACAATACATTTAGAAATGGGTTGGGAACTTGAACTTAGTTTTGTTTTTTGTGGCGTATATTTCATTTCAAAAATTGTGTTAGTAGGGTTTGAAATTGGAAATATTTAGTTAAGTGTTTATAAGTACATTATACCGAATCTTTATATGTAACATCAGTTATTTAGCTGCATGTAAGATTATGAGTAGTCTGTAGTTCGTTTTACTATACTTGCTGGGTTAAGCTGTAGAAAATGCTTTGTGAATTTTATCAAGGTGATATACTTTTTCAGTGTAAGTAGACCTGTATTTTGTACATGTGAGAACCGTTATTTTTGAATAACACAGTATTGCAAAAATTATAAGGGCATTGAAAACCTAATATGTTGTATCTAAAATGGTTATTGTATTCGCACGTAGTTTTTAATAAAATTCTTGAGAAAAACCTGAATTTCTACAATTTTTTCTGTTTATACGCAACTTTTTTGGAAGTGAAAAATAGTGCCATACCTTTTCAAAGGTATCAACACATAAAACTAAAATTAATATTAATTATTATATTCTTTTTTGTTAGGTAAAGGCAAATATTTAGTTATTTTTTATTAAAGCCGTATTTACTTGTTAATGTTCTATATCGCGTCTGGCTTACGTGGATTAGTGCAAGTTTCTAGTAAGAAAGCTCCGGTGTTAGAACATTTTCATGCGGCTTTATTGTGATATTTCATCGCAATAGGTTAGTCTAACGTTCCTTGGTGCGCCAAGAGTAAGTTTACAAACTTACAACGTTACAATCCAGGGTTCGATTCCCTGTGGTGGACAGAGCGAATATAGCCAATTGTGTAGCTTTGCGGCAAAACAACAAAAGTTTAGCCTAACTAGGCTCGCTCTTTCTCTTGAGTACTGAAAACTAAATATTTAAAAAACCTGCCATTCATTTTTTGCTTATATTTCGAGATTCCAATATGATGAGAAGGATAAGTCCAAGTAGAAAACTGTGCTCGCGTGTGAAAGATTTACGAATACTAAACAGTAGCTCAAAAATAACAAGATGTAAAGAGAGAGAAATATGCGATAATAAATACAAAGAACGAATACGTAATAAAATTACTAGCTGAGTATTTAGAGTAATGGACGATATCTTTAGACAAGCGGGAAAATGCGGACAAAAACAGGCTGAAGCTAATTGGTAGTTCGGATAGAGTAACATCAGAGTGAGTACTATGCATAATTTGTTATATTACTTACGTACGGTTAAATAATAAAGTCCGTTCTCTTAGACTTCCTGTGGCCCAGCGCTAAACGTGAGAACTTATAACGCTAAAGATCGGTCCCTGCGGTGGGCAACAACGTAAATACCTGGATAACAGGTAATGAAGAAAAATCGACGTCTAAATGGCAGTGGAGACCGTGTTACAAAATCAAATTGTAAAAAGTTTTCATTTTTAGAGGTGGAAATGTATTCTTTATTATCATTTATCCAAGTTTTTATTCTCACGTCTTGCTGAACAACACTCATTCATTCACAGCGTAAATAGCCTATTATGTAGTTTTGCGCTTAACTATAGGAATCCGAGGATTCATGGTTCACAACCTGTTGCCACAAAATGCGCTCCGCACTTTGGGGCCATGGGTACTCTAGAAATCCTATTGTTTAATCAGTAGTAGCTCAAGAATTGAGAGAAGTTGCTTAGCTATCTTCTCATTACTCTATTAGTTCGAAATTAGGAACGGCTATGCGCACATAGCCCTTGTGTAGCTTTGCGCGAAATTTTGAAACAAACAAACCATTCTCATACCAAGTGCATAGAAGGCCCGGCATGGCCAGGTGGTTAGGGCGCTCGACTCACAATCTGAGGGTCGCGGGTTCGAATCCCCGTCACAC